>NW_006399893.1:393513-400895 GCF_000299155.1 Elephantulus edwardii | reverse complement strand
TTGGAGGCAAGGATTCTGAGGCTCCGTCTAACATACTTTGGACATGTTGTAAGAAGAGACCGGTCCTTGGAGAAGGACATCATGCTGGGGAGGGTAGAGGGACAGTGCAGGAGGGGAAGGCTCTCTACGAGGTGGATTGATTCAGTAGGGTCGCTATGAGCTGCAAGCGACTCGACGGCACATAACAACAACAACAACAATGTTTTTATGGGTATTGACTATGGAATCAACTAAAATGAAATCATTAACGTTAATATTTTCTGTACTAATTCTGTTTAAATTGTTTTAGAAAACAGTTCTTCATACATTTTCCTCATTTTACACAAAACTTTCAGCACTTGAGCAAAATGATCATTCAAGATGTAGTAATATGCTAAAAAGTCTTACTCTTCAGGAGTAGTATGCTGGGCATATTTATGTGTTTCCACCACTCGTCTGTCAGTTTGCTGGTCTGTGGTAGCTTGTGGGTTAGTGCGATCTTGGGAGATGTATTACTGGTCTTTCGAATACTAACGGGATCACCCATGGTAGACAGGTTTCAGCAGAGTTTCTAAACGAAGACAGGTTAGAAAACTTATCAGAAAGACATGGCTAGTGACTTCTGAAAACTAGCCAGAGAAGCCTCCGTGGATCAATCACAGCAAAACAAAGTCCAATCCAATACAGACAATGATCTCCCTGGACTAGAAGGGGCTAAAAGTACACAGGGGCCACAATAACAGACATGAACATTCCAGTGATCACGAAGATGGCTAGGAAGGGGCAATGTTTTGTTCTGTTGTTCCTGGGACTGCCATGCATTGGAGCCAACTCAACACAACAACAACAAGAATTTACTGATTTACATGAGCCCATGTCAAAGGTGAGACAGAAGAACACATGTTCAATGGCCCAGGGCCTCTGTCCCACCATGCTCTCACGTCTTCTAATTGCCTCCCAAGGCTGCCAACAGGGAATTGGTAGAGTTCCCTTAAAGAACGGTAGGACAAGTTTCTACCAACCTCATCTTTAATTCCTTCTCTTCCTCCTATCTTCCAGGATGGAAAGGGCAATGAAGAGCTTGTTGTTAAGTACCATGGAATCAGCTGTGTTTCCGAGCAGCCCTACATACAGCAGAAGGAAGCACTATACGGTTGTGCACCAACCCCACAACCCCTGCTGTGGCTGAGCCCATTGTTGTAGTCACTGGTCAGCCCACACCCTGCTAGTACACCACTTTTGAAGGTTTACACCCCCATTCTTTGTGTGTGTGTGTGTGTGTGTGTGTGTGTGTGTGTGTCAGAACCAGCTCATAGCTACTAACATATTCTAAGAGGGAATCAATCACATGGGAGGAGACTGCCCATCTTTCTCTCAAGTAACAGCTGGTGGAATTGAACTGCCTGCCTTTGGATTGGCAGTACAACTCCTTACCTGCTAGCCCACCGAGCTCCAATTACACTTCTCCATGGAAGAAGGATGAACAACCTCTTCCCATGTAATTAACTGCCTCTGAAAACTCACCAGAGGCTCTTCTATGAATCAGTTCCAACTCAATGGTACACAACAACATTTTAATAAAATAGTCCAAGTAAGACTAGAACTTTGAAGATTTAGAAAATACCTTGCTATATGACTGACGGTAGATCTTATTTTAAATTTGTGGTTGTTAGGTGCCATCAAGTTGGCTACAACTCACAGAGACCCTACAAAGAATAGACCTGAACCCCACCCTATCCTGTGCCATCTTTATAATCTCTGATATTCTCCAATTCATCGCTGCCACCACTGTGTCGATTCATCTCATCAGGGGGTCTTCCTCTCCTTCACTGACCCTCCATCTTTCCAAGCATGATGTCTTTTTCCAAGGAATAACCTCACCTAGAAATACGTCTAAAGTTTGGACACATCTAAAGAGAGATGAAGCTTTGCCATCCTTGCCTCCAAGGAGCACTCTGGCTGCACTTTCTCCAAGACATAGCTGTGTGTTTTTTTTGGCAGTCCATGGGACTTTTCAGTACTCTTCTTCAGCACCATAGTTCAACAGCATCAGTACTTCTATTTTCTTTTTCATTGTCCAACTTTCTGGTGTGTAGCGGGCGATTGAGAAGACAAGACAATGGCCTGAATCAGGCACACCTTAGTCTTTAAACTGACATCATTGCTCTTAGTATTTTGGAGAGGTTCCTAATAGCAGACTTGCCCAATGCAATACATCTTATGATTTCCTGACTGCTGATACCAAAGGTGTTGATTGTTGATTCAAGGAAGATCAAATAATTGACAACTTCAACCTTTTCTCCATATTTTAAATACTATTTCCTTAAGAAAAATGGATCACTTTTAAATGAAGAGTAAAAGGTGGCATCCAACAAGTGGGGTATGCTGATAAGCGGCTCAACTGGAACCAGGGCTGTGGTTCACAGAGTCCGCCTGACTAAATTGCGTTCACACTTCCAAGTTTCACTTTGCATTTCCGGGTTCATCAAACCCTCAGAGTCAAAGTTGAAAGTCAAAGCGAAACCCCCCCATGAAGAAAACCACAGTGATTTTTACCTATTCTAATGCCAATGTTTTGAGAAAGTCTAACCTTAAATCAATCTCCTTCACTCCACATTCACAACCACTTAAGCACCATCAAGTGTGATGGGCTTAAAAGTGTTTACCAGTGGAGGGCTTCAAAGTAAATCTAAAGTCTTCCTGTGAATGTAGGAATATTTTTAAAGAACGCTGCTAGGGAGGGGCATTAATCATGAGGTTATACAATTTGATGGGTGGAGTGAGGGAAATTGGAAAAATCTGGTGTAAAACTACATATTAAAATGAATGAATAAATGAAAAACAAAGTATCGGAATATTTTTTAGTATTCAAATTTTGTAAATAAACTCGTATAATTTAAAAAAAAAAAAAGCAATGCAGCCAGAATGTCTCTTGAATCAACTTAGCGGTTCAGAGTTGAAAAACAGAGATCTTTAAACTTTTAACTGATTGTAAGAGATTTGTGAAAACCTCAATGCCCAAAGTCCCTCCAAACAAAAGCAGGACGAACCTGTGCAAATGCATCTACTGATGTGTGTACGATAATAATCCTGCCAACAAAAACAGAGAAAAGAAGAGCAGTCTAAAGAATGAGGAGGAAACAGGAAGAAAGGCTAAGGGCAGAAAAGATCTAAGGATGGATTTCTTTTTCATCCATTAATGGAATAGGCAGAATAGTTCTTATGTTTCTTCAGAAAACTGATCATAGGAATACCATATGACCCAGCTGTTCCAGCACTTGGAATACACCCCAAGAAAATGAAAACTGAGGCACAAAAGGAAACTTGTACACCAATGTTCATAGCAGCATTTTGCACCATCACAAGAACAAGGAAACAGCCCAAACATCCAACCATAACCAAAAATTGAGAAATCATGGTACATTCACACAGTGGAATACTGCGCAGCCCACAGGAGCAATGATTTTGTAAATTACTACCTAACTTGGGAGGGACTGGAGAGCATTATGCTAAGTGAACTAACTCAGTCCCATAAGGACATATAGTGTATAAGACCATTAATGTAGAATATGTATGAGGATCTATGGGGGGGAGAGTAAGGAGGAGGGATGGTTAATCATAGAGTCACGCAATTTGATGGGTGGAGGGAGCAGTGGGTAAAGGAAATGGGCAAAATCTGGCATGAAAAACAATACACACACACAAAAAAAAAACAACAACACCAAAACCCTATACATACAAACTTTTTAAAACCAATATAAAATGAAAATTTTATTTAAATTAAAAATAAAACCAACCCCAAAAAAGTTCATCAGACGTGAAACGCTCAGATCAAATCTAGTACCAAATGTGGTCATTTCTGTTTCCCTAAGGTTGCTGTTTGCTTCATCCCATATACGTGGGGCCATCTTCTTCATACCTGGGCAGCACCCATTCATATTACTCTGTCCACTATTAGGGGTTATTTCAGGGGCTGGCCAGCCTCTGCAAGGCCTCAGTGGAATTGAGAGCCACAGAAGATGTAGGAAGAAAGTTGAGATCCTATGCCGGCAATGTGCAAACAGCAGAGCAGGAGTGGCTCATTTCAAGACCAAAGTCTTAGCTACAGAAGCAGAGCTGAGTGAGGTGGAAATAGGGTGGAGGTTAGGAATGGGGATTGGAGGTTATTGTAGATGGAGTGGGCAGGAGCAGCTCCTAAAAGACTATTTAAAACCCTGCTGTCATCTGCTGGTGTGTAACTTAGGAGGTGCAGGGTCTATCTGACCAAATGGAAAGGAAACGAAGGGACCCCAGTCACACTGTTGTGTTGTTGTTATTGTTATATACCATCAAGTGAGAAGTGATCCATAGCTCACCCTCCAGCGGGTTTTCAGAGGCAGTTAACTGCATGGGAGAAAACTGCCCATCGTTCTCCACAAGGCAGCTATTGGACTCAAACTGTGTGCCCTCAGGATTGTACTGAAGTTTCTTACCACAAGGCCACCAGAGCTATTGGGTGATTATGCCACAGTGGGTACTAATACAAATATTTGGTGTTGGTATAAAACATGTAACCAATCCCTGAACTCAAAACTTGGCAACCTTAAAGCCTGTTCTGCCCTTTTGGAACCTAGTCTTGCCACTAAGGCCATCAGAGCTCCCTACAGATGCATCAAACCCAAATCTGAGCCCAGGGTTATAGTTACAGGTCTCTATGTGACACAAATGGCCTATGCTCCTCTATGAACCAAAGGGCTGGCAGTTAGAGCCCATTGGAAGTTCCAAGAACGAAAAGACTAGCTATCCACTGCCATAAAGATTCAGGGCCAAGAAAACCGTGCAGTAACACATGAGGACGATGTCAATCAGAATCAACTTGAAACAGTGAGTTTGGGTGTAGGGTTTGGGGTTTGGGTTTTAACTTGCCAGTTTCATTAATAGAAATCAAAAGGTCACAACTAGGAATTCCACCCAGATGGGGGTGAGAAGCAGCAGGTTGCTCACCTACCCGCTGTGCTTTGCTGCCCATTTTCTCCTCTGTTGCCCCACTGGGGACACTTTGCTGAGGGCAGTGGCTTCTCCTCTCTGTCCTTGGACCTAACACAGTGCCTGGCTCTTGGTAAACAGACAATAAAAACTAACCCCTCAAGTGGACACGGCCATGGTAGATATTATTTGAAGCATTCATTCTGGAAGAAACTCTTGTGAGATTTCTGAAGCGTGTGTCTCCAGAGTCAACTAAACATCATCAATCTCTAGCAATCACCCTAAGGACTCTGTTAACGCTTGACTTTTCTTCTCTAAAATGAAAATATTTCTCTTCTGGAAACACACAAGGAAGTGACTATGGCCAGCCTCTCTTCTGGCGTTTACTTGTATGTGTAACAAAGTCATCTCTCTTTGCCTTAAAAATAATGTTCTTCCAAGCTGCAAAAAACCGTTGAAAAATAAACCACAAAACAGCATTTTAATGAGAACATGATTACCTAACACGCCAGTGTGGTTTCAGATGGCATGGTGCCAACCTTCCAAACTGCTACCAGAAGCCCTGAGTGTGAAAAGGAGGGAGAAAGAGAAATGAGGGGGAGTAACACCCCCAAGTGAAGAAGGTAGTCTTCTTGGACGTGTTCCAAAAAGAACTCTGGAAGGACAGAAGTTGTTGGTATGTGCAGTCGAACAAAAGTTTCTTCCTGTTTTGAAAAGTCTGAGAGAGACAAAGGGGGGCCACCCTTGGGCTAGTACACGATGTCCTGCCCTAGATGTTTTGAGCTGAAGCTCTGCTGTATGCCACTGCACCCAGCACTGTGTCTCTTCGCCTTCGTCGGCCTGCCCACTTGCTATTTCTGTAGCCTAGGTTACCAGACCACAGGTGTAGATGCTGCGGAGTGAGCACGCTGCCGCCCCGCCCCCAGGATGAAAGCAGAGCAGGGATGTTCCTCGCTGGTTGGCAGCTTGCAGAGAGAGCACCTGGTGTGGGGCACGGGGAGGAGGGGGCTGGGGCTCGCCCCGTTGACTCTCGGGCATCCCCTTGTTTCCAACTGGCCCAGCAAGGAAGCATTTGGGGCTGTGGTTTCATTTCCACGTTGGGTTTCCTGACTGAACCCCTGAACCCCCTTCTGCATTTGTCTCTCCACTAGTTTAACGACAACCAGGTGGCCTTGTGAGTCCACAAGAAAAAGTGGGTCAAAGGACTGGAAAGTCCTGGAATGGATTCATTCCCAGGTAAGGATGGCAAGGCTCAGAAGAAGCTTGGAGATTCACTCCAGATCAATCGCTTATTCAGGAGTAGACACAAAAGCAGGAGCTATGATGGCCCAGCCCTATGGCGCTCTTCTTCTGCCAACTAAAAGGCTTCAGCTGTTCGAGTCCACTAGCTGCTCCAAAGGAGAAAGACTGACAATCTCCTTTCATTAAGATTTATGGACTGTTGCTGTAAGTTGGAATCAACTAGAAGATAATGAGTAAGTGAGAGACAAAAATATATCCATTATGCTGATTTTCAAGGCTATGGATATTGCCTCTGCCATTCTACCTCAACCCCTTCAAATAACAGTTACTTACTTAACAATCTCTCATCCATAAAAGGCTGAATCCAGAGCTGGCACAGAGCAGGCATTACACAGATGGGACTTTTCTTCTTTGCAAAGTTCTGGGCACTTCATACTTTGAGAAGGGTCTGTAGAAAAATGGGAATTCTGACAGCATGTCCATATCAAATATGGAAACCGTAGAAGCTCATGCAAAACAGGGTGCAAAGAGATGTCTAACAACATGAGTAATATGAAAAAGAAAATATTCCCCACTTCACATCCTAACACGCATTTGCCCATTTTGTCTTAGTTCTGGATCACCTCTTTCATGAAGCCTTCCCAAATTTCATTTTTATTGGATTGTAAGTGTCTTTGCACTTGCCTGGATCCCTGCAAATGCCATGAGAAAAGGTGCCTGGTTTGCCTTGGATCCCAGTGTCTAGTACCTGGAATTCTGTAGAAAGGAGTGGAATGTCCACTGGGAACTTTTAACTAGACAGTGGGTTGTTGTTGTTGTTGTTAAGTGCCATCGAGTCTCTTGCAACTCATAGCGACCCTGTGTACAACAGCCCTAAACTCTGTTCTGTCCTGTGCCGATCTCATTGTCTCCGACACACAATTACCCCAGTCACCGAATCAATCTATCTTCTAGAGGCCTTCCCCTCTTGTGCCTGTCCTCCACCCTCCCAAACATGTTGTCCTTCTCCAACTTCCGGTCTCTTCTTACAACATGACCAAAGTATGTCAGATGAAGACTCAGAATCCTTGCCTCCAAGGAGCAGCCCGGTTTAACCCTCTCCAAGATGAATCTGTTTGTTTCTTAGCAGTCCATGGTACCCTCAAAACTCTTCAACACCAAAGCTCAAAGGCATCAATTTTCCTTCTATCCCCCCT
>NW_006399893.1:391571-392923 GCF_000299155.1 Elephantulus edwardii | reverse complement strand
CAGTTTGTTATGGTCCACACAGTCAAACACCTTTGCATAACCAATGAAGCACAGATAGACATTCCTCTGGTACTCCCTGCTTTCAGCCAAGATCCATCTAACATTAGCGACAATATCCCTAGTACTACGATCCCTTCTAAGCCCAGCTTGGACTTCTGGCAGTTCTTTGCTGATGTGCTGTTCCAGTCGTTTTTGGATAATCTTCAGCAGAATCTTGCTTGCATGTGAAATCAACTATACTGTTCTATAGTTTCCACACTCTGTTGGGTCACCCTTCTTTGGATTGGGAACAAATATAGATCTCTTCCAGTCAACTGGCCAAGTGGTTGTCCTCCAGATTTCTTGACACAACTTAGTGAGCATGTCCAGGACAGCATCTGTTAGCTGAAATATGTCAACTGGTATACCATCTATTCCGGGGGCCTTAATTTTTGCGATTTCCTTCAAAGCAGCTTGAACTTCTGCCTTCATCACTATAGGCTCTTGCTCATATGTTGTTTCACTAAATTCTTCTGTGTCTGCCAATTCCTTTCGATACAATGGCTCAATATATCCTTTCCATCTTCTTTTAATACTTCCTGGATCATTTAATATTCTGCCAGAAAGCATCCTTGATTATAGCAACTGGAGGTTTAAATTTGTTCTTCAGTTCCTTGAGCTTAAGAAATGCTGAGCAAGTTTGGCCCTTTTTATTTTCTGACTCCAGCTCCTTGCACATTTCATTGTAATATTTTACTTTATCATCCCACGCTGCCTTTTGAAATCTTCTGTTCAGTTCTATTTAGTATCTTGAATTCTTCCTTGTGCTTTGGCTTCTCTGCACTCCAGTGCAATATTCAGAGTTTCTTTTGACATCCATTTCTTCCTCTTCTGTCTTTGTAATGAACGTTTGTGCTCTTCTTGAATGATGCCCTTGATATCCTCATCTGGTAATTGCTCATTGGTGTTCAAGGCCTCAAACCTGTTCTTGAGATGGTTCTGAAATTCAGGTGGGATAGACTCAAAGTTATATTTTTGTTCCAATGGATTCAGTTTCATTTTCCTCAGCTTCAGCTTGAACTTGCATATGTGTAGTTGGTGGTCTATTCCACAATCAGCTCCTCGCCTAGTTTTCACAGCTAATATTGAGCTTCTTCAGTGGTTCTTTCCTCAGATGTAATCAATCTGCTTCCTATGCATACTGTCCTGCGTTTATGTCTCTTAAAAAACGTGTTTGCGATGAATAAGTCATCGATTGTGCAAAATTCAATCATTCTATCTCCAGCTCCATTTCTGTCGCCAAGTCCATGTTTTCTGACTACTGATTGCTCTTCTATGTTCCCAACTTTTGCATTTCAGTCACCCATTATTAT
>NW_006399893.1:384242-390986 GCF_000299155.1 Elephantulus edwardii | reverse complement strand
AGCATTTTACAGAAAAAGTGAAAATATATTCCTTATTGTGGAATTAACCATTAGTTTCAGTGTTGTCCCTGCCCTTGGCACAAGTGTCCTGACCCACTTATTTCTTTGTTCCAACATCCATCAAGATACCCCCTCCACTTCTACCCATTCCCCTTAATATCTATCTCCCACTGTCTAGCCCTTGATCTGATAGCTTATATCCAAAGCTTCCTTGGATTTTGTGATTCCAGACTCGTCAGCTGCTAACAGTTTCTTATGTTGTGGCCAGAGTCTCCTAAGTTCAGTAGTAATGTGTCCTGAATGAAGGTGATGTGCCCTGTGGTCTGGTGTATAGATAGTTTCTTCTTGGCCCAAGGGCCGCAGGCCCAAGGGCCTGACTGAGTTGTGTGCAGCCTTGGGGTCCTCTGCTGTTACCTGTATAGGAGGTGGGCAGTGGGTAGGCTCTGAAATAGGAAGAATTTCTCAGGTACTGTAAAAAATGGTGTTAGCATGGGCTGAGCTCTTCTAACTTCATTTCACAAGGAGGGAGAAGCAGCAACATAGCAGTAGGTCTAGTCCTATGAAACCAGACATAGCCCTAATGCTCCAGAGTTTCCACCAGTGCTGACACCACCCACCCACCCCTCCTAGAGCACGCTAATTCTCTGCTAAGGTTGATAATTCATTGCAATGGCCACACAGAACTCACAAACAATGCTCAGAATTATGAGAGATATCAGGGAACTGGCAGGTTACCACCCAGGATAAGGAATGACTCAGGATACTGTTCTGGCAATTGGGGAAGCCTTTTCTCAGCTGTTCCCAGAAGCAGGCCATACTTGGACAAATACTGCAAAGCTCTACCATTTTAAGAGCCCTAAGAGAGTCCTATGCTGCTGAGCAAGCTGAGGTCTGAAGGCACCCAGCTCTAGCTCCATTGGTGAGCAAACCTAGTTTCTTGACACTGAAGGTACCTCTTCTGTCAGTAAACCTCTTGTCCCTAAGGCACTCAGATTTCTAGCTCTGAAGGCCCTTACACCAGTCTCTGGGTTCTCTCTCCCTCCCTTCCCTATCCCATGCTATATCTCCATTGTCACTGTACTCTGTCTCTGGCTTATACAGGGATCTCAAGTCCAAAGAATATACTGTACTTCTAGCTCTTTTTTCTTAATGGGGAAAGGATCTCTTTTCTGCCTCTGATACATCTCAGTTTTAGCCTGGCAGGAGATGGCAAAACAGACCAATCCCCAAATAGTGTTCCATTTGTGTTATCCATTCCTTATTTGGGAGCTCTGGTGGCCTATTGGCACAAAGCAGTACTGCAATCCAGAAGACATGTGGCCCAAGTCCACCAGCAGCTCCGAGGGAGGATGAGCAATGGTCTCCCACGAGATTAAACTGCCTCTTGAAACTTGCTGGAGGGTCAGCTATGGGTCAGATCTGACTCAACGATAGACAGCAGCAACAACAACATTCATTATTTGTTTGGTTCCTCCCCACAAGGGTGGCATACACCTTATTTACATTATCAGTAAACTAGTCAAGCCCCTGGTTGCTGTTGTTAGGTGCCACTGAATCAACTTCAATTCACAGTGACCCCATGAACAAAGAAAAAAAAAACCTTATCTGATCCTCTGCCATCCTTACAATCTCTATTGTGCTTAAACGCATTATTGCAGTCACTGTCCATATCTCTCATTGAGGGTCTTCTTCCCTTTTGCTGACTCCTCACTTTTCCAAGCATGGCGTCTCTTTCCATGGCCTAGGCCCTTCTTCATAACAAGAACAAAGTATGTCGAAATGTCATAACCTTTGCTTCTAAGGAGTACTCTGGCATATACTTCTTCCAAGATAGAATTGTTTGTTCTTTGTACAGTCAATAGAACAACCAGTATTCTTCACCAACACCACAATTCAAAGGTATAAATTCTTTGGTCTTTCTTATTCAACTTTTTTTGTGCATATGAAACAATTGAAACTATCAAGGTTTTGGTCATGAACATCTTGGTCTTTAAATTGGCATCCTTTTTTAGCACTTTAAAGAGTCCTTTGACAGCAGATTTACCTCATGCAACATGTCTTGATTTTTTTTTCTTTTATTAATTTTAATGGAAGTTTACAGAGACTTAGGGTTTCCAGTCATTTATTGTTGCACTTTTCTCCCTGCCCACCTCCTTCCCCTCAAATCACTCTTCTCCTTGAAAAGAAAAAGAAAAACACTTTCATTGTTATGCAATCCTTCCCCCCAACCCCCACCCCCAGCCCGCCAAGTCCACTCCACTATGCAGCCTTCACTCTGGACTTCTGTAATGACAAGAATACCCATTCATATGTCCCTTTTATACAGTTCTCTCCCTCATCTGCTTCAATGCAATATACATCATTCCTCCCCTCCTTTTCTATCTTCCTTTAACCCTGATGTCAGTCCGATTTTACAACAGTGGCCCTATGCAATATTTGTCCTTTTGTGACTGAGATATTTCACTCAGTATAATGTCCTCCAGGGTCATCCATTTTGAATAATATTTCATGAGTTCCTTGGTTTTCAATGCAGCATAGTATTCATTGTGTGAATATACCACAGCTTCTCTATCCATTTATTTGTTGATGGGCATTTGGGTTTTTTCCATCTCTTTGCTATTGCGAACAAAGCAGCAATAAACATGAGTGTGTATATATTTTCCTGAGTGGCAGTTATGGTTTCTTTAGGGTAAATTTCCAGTAGTGGAATTGCTGGATCAAATGGTATTTCTATTTGCAGGTTTTTGAGAAAGTGCCATACCGCCTTCCATAGTGGTTGCACCGTTTTATGCTCCCACCAATGAATAAGGGTTCCTGTTTCTCCACAACCTCGCCATCATTTGATGTTTGCTGTTCTGTTAAATTTTGCTATTTTGACTGGGGTGAGATGATATCTTATAGTTGTTTTGATTTGCATCTCTCTTAGAGCTAGGGATTTTGAACATTTCTTCATGTGTTTGTTTGCCATCTGAATATCTTCTTTGGTGAAGTATCTGTTCATATCCTGTGCCCATTTTTCAATTGGGTTATTTATTTTTATCTTGTTGTAGTGCTCGAGTACTTTATAAATTCTAGATAAAAGTCCCTTGTTAGACATGTCATTACCAAATATTCTTTCCCAATCTGTGGCTTCCCCTTTTACCCTGTTGGAGAAGTTTTTGGATGTGCATAGGAAAGGCTTGATTTCTTGACTGCTACTTCCATAAGTTTTGATTGTGGGTCGAAGTAAAATGAAATTTTTAATAATTTAATTCCTTTCTCCATTTATGATGTCATGATGTTGCTTATTGACCCAGCTGTGAAAAATTTTGTTTTCTTAGTGTTGGATATAGCCCATACTGAAGGCTATAGTCTACCTCAGAAAATCCTCTTCACTTTCAGCATGCAATGTGGTATCACTTACATATGTAGGCTATTTATGAATCCTCCTTCAATCTTGGCACCAATTATTCTTCAAATAGTCTAGCTTCTTGGATTATTTGCTCAGCATACAATTTGAATACCCAACTCTCAAACTCATTGTTGTTGAGTCAGAATTAACTTACAGCTTGCATTCTAATAAGTTTCTAAGGTTGTAAGAACTCACAGAAGGAGATTGTCCATCTTTCCCCCCTAGAAGCTCTTGGTGGATTTGAACCACCAGAAAGGTGCAGCATATGGGTTAGCAGCACAACTCCCTGTGAACTAGGCGACCAGAGCTCCTCGCAATTTGAATTGTTGTTGTTGTTATGTGCTGTCGAGTCACTTGTGACTCATAGCAACCCGACGTACAATGGCCCTAAACCCTCCTCTATCCCTTGCCAATCTCACTGTCTCCGACACGCCTATCCCTATTACCCCAGTGACGGAATCAATCCACCTCATAGAGGGTCTTCCTCTTCTGCATCGTCCCTTCAACCTCCCAAGCATGATGGCCCTCTCCAAGTTCTGGTCCCTCTTTGTTGGTTGTGGGAAACATACACAAATAATGTCAGATGAAGCTTCAGAATCCTTGCCTCCAAGGAGCAGCCTGGCTTCACCCTCTCCAAGATGAGTTTGTTTGTTCTCCTAACAGTCTAGGTAGGGTATATTCAATACTCTTCTCCAGCACCAAAGGTCAAAGGCATCAACTCTCCTTCTATCATTCCTACTCATTGTCCAGCTCTCTGAAGCACAGCAAGTAATGGCAAAGACCATGGCCTGTCAGGTGCACTTTAGTCTCCAGACTGACATCGTTGCTCCTCAGCACCTTGGAGAGGTCTCTGACAGCAGACTTTCCCAATGCAATTCGTCTTTTAATTTTTTGGCTGCTGGTACCAAGAGAATAGATATAAGGAAAAAATACAAGCCTGGTGAATACCTTTCTGACTTCAAATGATGCAGAATCCCCTTGTTCTTGTTATACTCAAACTGCTTCCTGGTCTATGTATAGTCTTGTTGTTGTTGTTGTTGTTGTTGTGTACCATCGAGTTATCTGCAACTCATAGCAACCCTATGTAAAACAGTCCTAAACCCTGCTCTATCCTGTGCCAATCTTACTGTCTTTGACACACCTACCCCCATTACCCCAGTCACTGAATCAATCCATCTCAAGGGTCTTCCTCTCTTACGCTTACAGGAGCATAGTTTAGTGTTCTGGGATTCACATCCTTCTCAGAGTTGTCTATAACTTGTTGTAATCCACAAAGTCTAATGCCTTTGCATAACCAATAAAGCACAAGTATCTTTATGTTCCTCTCTGCTGTCAGTCATGATATATGTGACATCAGTAACTCCATTCCTCATTCTAATGTCCTCTAGAAGAGGCCAGAAGAACCCAGCTTGGATTTTAGACAGTTAACTGTCAATGTAGTAATCCAGTTGTTTTTTTAATAATCTTCAGCAAGATTTTGCTTTCATGTATCGTAATGATATTGTTCAAAAATGTATACTTCTGTTGGATGATCATTTTTAAATGAGTATAAATACAGATCTTTTCCAGTCTGTGGGCCAAGTAGGTTTCTTCCAAATTTCTTTGCATAGATGAATGAGCACGTCCAAAGCTGTATCTGTAGAAACACCTTAACCAATAGTCTGCCAATTGCTGGGACCTTATTTTTTGCCAGTTCCTACAGTGCAGCTTGACTGCTTTCTTTAATACCATTGGTTCTTGATCATATATTACTTCCTGAGACTGCTCTGTGTCTATGAATTCTTTTTGGTAACATGATTCTGTGTATCCCTTCCATCTTCTTTTGATGCTTTTTGTGTTATTAAATATTTTGCCCAAAGAATCCTTCAGTGTTGCAACTCAAGGCTTAATTCTTTTTCAGTTCCCTCTGCTTTAGAAACGCTGAGTGTATTCTCCCTTTTTGGTTTTAGTCCCCTTAGTGGACAACAAACATCTCATATTTGTGTAAACCCTCCCCCTCATTTGGTGGAAGTTACAAAGACCATGGTTGGAAGGATCCTATCAAGTAATCCACTGGAGTTTAGGGACAAACTGAAAGGTTAGCAGCTCACATTCACTCAGAAGCAAATTGGAAGAAAGTTCTGCTGATACATTCCCAGTAAAAACTCTAAGGAGCACAACTACACTCTGAAGCACATGAGTCAAAATGCAATTGAAGACAACTGGTTTATCTTTCTCTTTCTCTGTCTCTCTCTTTCACTCTCCTGTCAATAAAGAATGAGGGTCAGCAAAAATGGGCAGAAAGCATCCTCTCCCAAGCAAATTAACAAGCAAACAAACAAATCTGGAATGCCTGCACTCTGGGCTGATAAGAAGAGATTCTCTTGGCTGGAATTTGGATGATGAGAAGTGGTTAGGTGAGACCCTGCAAGGTATGAATGCTAAGAGGAGATGAACCAGAAGGCAAAAATGTAACACCAATTAAAAAGAAAACAATTAGGAAAAAACTAATTATGAGAGAAAATCTAAGGCATAAGAAAGTTGCACATGGCAGCCACTCAGCTCAGTCCAGCACTGAGATTCTGGTTTGGGGAACATTTCTCTATACATAGCAAAGACAGCTTTCAGGCTTGCCTTTGGTGGCATGCCCCAAGCCCCTGCCCCCACCAGTGTTGATTTTTTTTTCTCCCTCAACACCTGAAAAAGACAGAAGAAGTTTCGCCTTAGGAAAATGCAAACTAGTCAGCTGCAGAGAAGAACATGCTCGCTCCCTATCATCACCTCAGTTTCAGCTTTCTCCACAGCCCTGGGCTGAAGAGAAATCTAAAAGGACCAGTGAGTCACCACAGCGAAGAAGCCAGGGCACATGTTCCATGTGATGCCTCGGTGGCTGAGGAAACCGCTGATGTTCAAAGAGATGTCCACTCTGACTGTTGGATTCTAAATGACTTTACCAAACAAATGAGTATCGTCTTCACTTGGGGGCACCTGATAGACATTTACAAAAAGCAAGGCATTCTGAGAAGCAAAGCTATAATTATCAGCTGCACAGAGGGCTCAGTTTCTGGTATCACACTGGTGACTAGAGTTATCAAATTCAAGGAGCAAAATTCTTTGTCTGGAAATAGGGAGTGAAGGATAGAATCATAAAAAGTAGTGAGGTGGAGACTATGAAACATGTCCTCTCCCAACCAAGGTAAAGTGTACCCCCTTTTGTAGGCAGCCAGGTACTGAATAAAACACAGCAGACATTTAATGTTGACTCAGATATTCTACCCCGGATACTGGGAAGACTGTTTATGTTGTGGATTAGGACTTCTAGTGTTGTTCTTAGCTTTTCTGTAATGAAGTTTATAGTCCTTGGTTTTAGTCCT
>NW_006399893.1:345632-381763 GCF_000299155.1 Elephantulus edwardii | reverse complement strand
CCCAAAATCTCTGTAAATGTTTATGAAAATTAATAAAATATAATTATAGAAAAAAAAAGATATTCTACCCCGATGTTAGGTTGGGAGAAGTTCCAGAAAAGAGTGTCCACTAGAGAGAAGGTCTATTTTTAGTGACACCTAGCTGCACACTAGGTAAAAAGTGGGACTCATATCTAAACAAGAGCTCTAGTCATCATGCTCTGGTTCTTTCTATTCCTCTCCAGGGGAAGGTCTCTTAGAATGTATAGGTTTAATGACCTTGAGCTCCGTGTAGCAAGATACCATTGTACAGGGAAACAAAGCACCATGTGGAGGAGAATGTATCACAAGTGTGGTCTCTCTGGGAACCCTCTCTCTCTTATAAGGTCCACGTAGGGCTGACTTTGAATATCTAAGTGGCATGTCAACCAATCCAGGTCCTAAAGATCTTCAGGCTCAATGTAGCCAAAGGAAGCGTCTCTCCAGATGCAACCCTGCTTTTCTCAACAGGTGGACTGCTGCGCTGTACTTAGCCCTTTATCGTCTATGCCCTGAGCTGGCCGTAAGCAGTGTTCGGTTGCCATCTTCCTCCATACTGCTGATCCCTGTGGAAGCTCAGAGACACATCTACCAGCTGAGGTGCAGCAGAGTGTGGGGTTCCTCCCATCTCCCTGACCTGATTACTGGATCCTCCCTGAAGCCACCCACCACTGGGTGGATTCATTTTCCTATTCTGTAGTGGTTTGCACATTGCTATAGGAAGCACTGGTCATTCTAATTACCAGCAGGGGCACCTACAGTGGACAGGTTTCAGCAGAGCTTCCTGACTTAAAAAAGAAGCCTGAGGGTTCCTTTCCCAAAAATTAGTCCATGAAAACCTTACAGAGTCTGATAGGGCTGTCATTGTTGGACTTGTCTTAGACGTGTCACAAGGAAGGTTCAGTCTCTAGAGAAAGACGCCATGTTTGGTGATGGAGTGGACCAACAGGGGTGAGGGAAACCCTCCATGAGATAAACTGGCACAAAAAAAAATGCTGAGACAACAGCCTTAACGTGCTGGTGCTGCTGAAGGATGATGCGAAGCCACCAGGAATCAGTCAGCTCAATGACAACCACCTAATCATGCATCACGTGCCTCCATTCACCATTCACATGATGTTTGGGAGGAGCGTCCTATGCTCTAGTCTCTCTCCCTCCCTCACATCCTCACTTTGCATTTCTTTCAGCCTGGTGTCCCCAGCCTGGGCTGGTACAGAGCAATTGTGTCCCAAATGCCAATGTTCATGACTAAACTCACAGCAATAGGCATGATTTGTTTAGAAATGAGAACACTGAGAACCTAAAACACTAAAAAACTCATCCAAGGCCCGCAGACTAACACACAGGTCTACCAGGTGCAGAAGGATCCCTCACCGCACAGTGGTGAAAGATCTTGATGGCTAATTAAAATGTGGTTGTTGTTTTTTACCATCAAGTGGGATCTGACCCATTGGTGGCCCTCCCTCAGGTTTTCAGAATTAAAGTGCATGGGAGGAGATTGAGAGTGCCCATCTTGCTTCAGCAGAGCAACTGGTGAATTCAAACCGCATGCCTTCAGGATTGCAGTGAAGCTTCTTACCACTAGGCCACCAGAGCTCCCAAAAGGGAGCATTTACCAAAAGGTTAGTAGTTCAAAATATTCTGTTGCTCTGTAGAAGAATGATGTGGCAATCTGCTTCTACAAAGATTATTTGGGAACACCCTGGGGCTGTTCTACTCTGTCCTATGGGAATGCAATAACTCTGAATCGACTGAATTTGCTTTGATCTTTATGGTTAAGACTAGAGCTCGGCTTTCAGAGTCCAGCTAAACTAACCAATCCTTCTCCTTGGCCAAAAGTAGACTAGACAGACTGAGGGCTCAGACCTCTCTGACACTCCCGTTTCAGCACTTCCCTCCTCCGGGTTCAGCAGCTTCATTCAGTCTCCTATCACGGAACTCGTGTCCCGTTATGTTTTCAATCATAGCTGGGGGTTCAAGATCATAACTGTTTGTCCTTCCTCGAGACCTCATTCACACCCAGTGTTCCGCAGGTTCATTTGTACCGTGGGGTTCCAACTGTCACACCCCAGTCGGAACACTGGTTTCACTTCCCCAGGGCCCTAAGTGCCTCATCTCTGAAATAGGGATCTATCTACCAGGGTGGGTGTGAGAAGAAAGACAGTCCCCTGAGCTTCGCCACACTGCTGTTCACGCATTAGTGAACACCTCATAAACAAAGGGCATTGGAATGAAGTATTTTCATCCTTTCAGAATAATCTCCTCGTTCACCGCTGACGTCAGAACTACTCAATTTTTTTTTAAATGAAAATGCTCAAGGCCCCACCCCAGCCCTACCAAATGAGAAAAGATGAGGGGAAGGCCAGGAATCTGGATTTTACTTAGAAGTAAGCTAGCTTCCTGTTGTACAGGGGCCAAAGCCAAGGCTGGATAGTCACCTTCCTATAAGTTCCATGAGGGAATTTTGCCCAGGCTGTGAGGTGGGTTTGTTGTTCTTAATGTGCCATTGAGTCAACTACAACTCATAGGAATCCCCTCGACAATGACTCTGAAACTTGCCCTATCCTGCGGTGGGTTTATAGGACCTGAAAGTTTCCTCTCCAGCATCAACCTTCTTATTGGGTTGGTTCTTTGTCGCTCTCTCCTGCTGCAAGCTGAATAGCAATTGGATGTGCACAGCAATGCCTCTCCCATCTCATTCCACCCTTATCATCTCCAGGCTTCTCTGAGATGGATAAGATCTGGGCACCAGGCAAATATGATGTTCCCTCTGCCTTTCCTCTGCCAAATTTGAGTATCACTTTTAACAACCACAAAATTTCACAAACCACTGGGTGAAAGCTGGTCATATTTTTAGTGTCTGTTGATTGAAAAATGTTCTCAAATGCAAAAACCCGAACCAGCACAACTGCTGTAAATTCAATATGCGGCCAGATAAATCTGGTACTTTACTAATCACAATAGCACAGACATTCATTTGAAAACTCATAGAGCATTATTGGTTCAGTCTGCTGCCTGAATTGGGACTTGAGAATCTGTGGACCCTTTACAGCAACTTCCCAATAGGTGGTCCAGTGCCTACAGATTGGGACCACCATGCCCCACCCCACCACCATCTAAGGCCAGTGACCTTCCCACCTGCAGTCAATTGTCCCTGCTCAGTAAACATAACCCCCCAAATTCAACCGTGGGAAGAACAGTGTTTAAGCATGAGTGTCCAGTGAGCGACCAGAGGATCAGAAATGTGGTTTGAGGTCAAAAAAGAGAAAAGGGATCTGAAAATAAATTTTGTCTCTAGTAAACTATGTCTAGGGTCAGCCTTGAGCTGCACTCTGAGAACTGAAGCGGGACACCCACAGGTAGACCAGAACCATCAGGAGAGCTACAGTTACAGTAAGGGGAACTCTGGAAGCAGATGGTCCCTGTTTTCTTGAGAAATGGCTAAGGCCTAGTTTACAAATAAACACATAAGTGTAGAGCAAGCTGTTTTCTATTTTCCACTAAAAATTATGCTTGCAATTTAAAAACATCTGAAAAAGTTTTAAAGTCAAACCCTAGTTTAAGTTAAGTTAAGTTAACTTCAGGCGTCTTGAGTATGACACTCTAACTACTTGCCCAGCCAGGAGGTGAAAGGTGTTGTGTCAGTGGAACCCCTGGCTAAAGTCACATCAGATCTCCTCTCATACATAAAGCTGCTGTGAGCAACATAAAATGTATCTGACACAACTCTTACCATGGTGATTTTCATTCTGCAAGTCTGAGGGCAAACCAGAAAATCAAACCAATTTCCGTGGAGTGAATTCCAACCCATAACATCCCTATAGGACAGAGTAGAATTCCCCTATAAAGTATCCATAGCTGTCAATCTTGGGAAAAAAATAGACTGTCATGTCTTTTTTCTGTGAAGTGTCTGGTGGATTTAAACCTCAGACCATCTAGAGCGCTTTAGCCACAATGGCCTCAGGGCCTCTAGGTTCAGAGACAGTGCATGTTTTCCATATAATCTATTAATAACTATGTTGTTGTTGTTATGTGCCGTCGAGTTGTTTGCGACTCATAGCGACCCTATGCACAACAGCCCTAAACTCTGCTCTATCCTGCGCCAACTGCACTGCCTCTGACACATGCATCCCGATTACCCCAGTCACCGAATCAATCCATCTCATAGAGGGTCTTCCCCTCCTGCGCTGTCCCTCCACCCTCCCAAGTATGATGTCCCTCTCCAAGGACCCGTCCCTCCTGGCAACACGTCCAAAGTATGTCAGACGAAGCCCCAGAACCCTTGCCTCCAAGGAGTAGCTTGGTTTAATCCTGTCCAAGATGAATCTGTTTGTTTTCCTGGCAGTCTATGGTACATTCAGTACTCTTCTCCAGCACCACAGCTCAAAAGCATCCACTCTCCTTCTATCCTGACTGGTCATATTTGAGTAGTTTTTACATTCCTCCCATTTCTGTCCATCAAGTTGTAACTGACTCATCACTGACTCTCCAGTTTTCAGAGGCTGTAAATTGCACCAGAGGAGACTCCCACCTTCGTCCCAAGGAACCAATGGCGAATTTGAACAGCTAGAGAGGTATGACCTGTAAGTTAGCAGCACCAATCCCTAAGGACTAAGCCACCAGATGTGACAGATACTGATTTAAGCTGTTACGCAAGTTTCTTACAACATTCCCTTTTTCCCTTTTGCCTCTTCTCCCAAAGCCCCTCATATCCAGCTCTAATCGGTGTTCTGTAATCACATGTTGATTTGCTTTGATCTGACAGAATGCCCTGCCACGAGAACAAGCTCCAAATCCTTAGAAGTGCAAAGGGTGAATCTCAAAATCAAAATGTATTTGGTTTTCCAAGTTTTACCACCTCTGATGGTTATCTCTGAAGATGTGTACGTAGATGAAGACACCTCAATGACATCAAAAACAGGATGTCATGGGTTGGATGCCTGGTGCTGCACCAAAACCCACAAGTCAGACCTCCTCATAAGCTCAGGTCAGAGATACTACTAGTCTTGGTTGAGAAACCAACATTCAAACTTAGAAAAAATAAAAGCATAAACTTTCACACTTTCTTTAAACAGTATCACCTCCTCTCTGAAGCATTCTTTCCCCCTGATTACCATTTATCACATTCTAGTTGAGATTCCAGACACCCAGATCTTTTTGTCTCTTAACTCTTATGCCCAGTGACTCACCAGATGCTAGTGTATTTCCAGAAGATCTCTATCCATTCACCTCTTTCCAATTCCCTCCACCAGGACACTAGCCCAGACCTCCAAAATCTTGTACCGGAGCTATTCAAATAGATTTCTAGTTGGTCTCTCTGCCTCGGCTTCCTTCTTCCAGTTCACTTGCAGAAGATAGATAGATGATAGATAGATAGATAGATAGATAGATAGATAGATAGATAGATAGATAGATAATCTCCAATTTGCAGTTTCATTATTCCAAAGCCCAGCTCTCATCATATTATCCTCAAGTTCAGAATCTTCAGAAATTTCCTGTTACTTTATAGACAAAAGAACAGACCCTTCTTAGCTTTGCTGACAAAACCATCTGTCCCCAGCCTCTGTGTACTTCTCTCCAAAGGTATAAAATTCCCTTCTATATACCAATCAGATTGGCTGGTCCTTGTTGCTGGCTCCAAACTTTAAGTCATGCTTTCTCACATCAGTCAAAAATGGCTTCCTTCCTGTCCATATTTTTCCAAGTCAAAATGCGTAGTATCAGCCCTGGATTGTACTTCACTTACCTTGTCCATTCATTCTGCTCGAGTTCATATTACAAGTGTTTATGGTGCCATATTATCTCCCAGGCTGGGCTTAAGTGGGTTAAAAGTAAGGGCTGCACACTACCCAGCTGGTATCTAACCCAGTGCCTAGCAGGGCTCTACAAAGTTACAGCACTCAAAATAGTTTGTGGAAGGAAATAAGGGAGAGAAGAAAGGAAGGACGGTTGTTGTTGTTGTTGTTGTTAGGTGTCATCAAGTCAACTGTGTCTCATAGCAACTCTGTGATTGAAACCTGGCCCTATCTTGCGCCATCCTCATGAGCTCTGATAAGCTCAAGTCCATTATTACAATTACTGTGTCAATCTATCTAGTTGAGGGTTTTCCTCTCTGTCTGTGACTCTACTTACCTTTCCCAGAATGGTGCCTTTTTCCAAAGACTGGCCTTCTGATAATGTGCCCAAAGATGTGCCCAAAGATGAAGTTTCAGAATGAAAAGACGTATAAAAGCATCGAAGGGATTGAAGAGAAGCCACTGAGGAAAGAAATGGCAAGTCGTGACCATAAAGGGAAAAGAAAGAAATACAAAGAAAGATCTGTGGGACAGGTCCTGAGTTGGAGGAGGGAATGTTTACCAGACTTGCAGGGGACAAGAAGAAAACTCGCCTGCACTGAAAGAGGAATTAACACCAACCTCAATTTGGAATCAGAACACCTGATCATCCAGAACCTGCCCACTTCTCCTAGCAGAGTGGGGTGTCCAGATCCAAATTCATCTCCTGTGATTTAATGAAATTGTGATAGGTTTAAACTTACTTTGTGTTCTTCTTAACCAAGATTTAATAAACATGTCTGCTGTTCTTTCATAAGTAATCTTTAATTAACACTATCCTGTTTACCGAGTAACCTTACGGATGACCATGCAAGATCCTCATACCAACTGTGTCACATAAAAGGCAGACTCCTGGTAGTGGTCTTGCGCTTTAGAATGTTCAGAGCTCCTGTCTCACACTGTCATCCCAATTGATGTCACCCACATTTCCATCACTCTTTTAACAGCAAATCACACTCAAGAGAAAACAAATCCTCTTTGTTTTCAGAACATAATATTCTACTTTATAATTCCATGTCTTTGTACACATGGTTCTATGGGTAGGATGCTTTGTAATCTTCTGAAGTCTTCACCTGAAGAGCCACTTCTTGCAGGTGAGGGGCTCAGTGGCATCACTTCACCCAGGAGACTCCACAGGGTCCTTTCCTAGGGGGCCAATTATCCATTACCCGTCAGGGGCATCTGGCCACCACTACTTCTGTAGAAACTGTCGGATAGTACTCCGGACAGGGCAACAATGGGACTCATAACATTAAGTCTGGCAGTAAAGAAAACAAAAGGGCAGACATGCACACACGTGCACACACACACATGCACACACTCACACTCACACACTCACACATTCACAGGCACACTGTGTCTTTCTCCAGCAGACCCCACAAAAGCAACACTAAGAAAGGAGAGCTTGCATAATAAAACCCACTTCCCTTGCTCTCAAGAGAAAAGAAGAGGGCTGTTTATATACTGTTCAGGGGCTTACAGCAAAGCAGGAAAGACGTTTAGACTTTGTGTTGGTTTCTCTTATTTATCAAGTTCTGATTCTTGTTGAGTCTCACCCCTCTCTCTTTTGGAATTCATGCAAATTCAACACCACTGATTCAGAACCAACTCATAGCTGACTTCCTGTGGGTTTTCAGAGACTGTAAATGTAGCACAGGAGGAGACTGCTCATCTTTCCTCCATGGAGCAGCTGGTGGATTCGAATTGCCTGACTGGGTTGCAGTGCAACTCTTCACCTTTAGGTCACCAAAGCTTCCTTAGAATTCTTGCAAGATGTGTTTATTCTACTCCCAGGCACACAGAGATGTGGAGACGACTGACAACAGGTCTGAAGGCCAGAGCATTCCAAGTGATTTTCTCTGATTCAAAGTTGGAACAAAGCCAAGATTCTACAAGACTACAATGAAGCATATGTACAGTTTGAAAGGAAAAAAAAACCTAATCCATCTCAAACATATTATGTGTGTGTGTGTATGTGTGTGTGTCCATCCCAAACAAATATGTGTGTGTGTGTTGTTGTTATTGTTGTTGTTGATTGCCTTCGAGTCAAGCACGACTCATAGCAACCCTATGAACAAAAGGCCTGAAGCCCCTCTACAACTATCAACATTTATCAAAGTTCATAGACTTTCTGGAGGCATGTTGTTTAGGAAGTGGATGCCACCCCTGCTTTATACACACATACACACACACACACACACACACACACACATCCCTCAATAAACTTTTTTCTATTTGTGAAACAGTGCCTTTTGTTTTCACACTATAAACAACAGAAACTAAATAAGGTTTAACAAAATTCTCTTGGCTAGTGTGGAACAGGCAGAAGAAATCTCCTCCGTATATTCATGTTTTCAAAGAAGAGATTAGAGACTGCCCAGTGGGACATACAGACAAAGAAAATAAAGTTTCATGGTTAGCTTTAGGGGGATTTTGCTTACCTGAGGTGGGTGGGTGGGTGTCTCTCTCTTTCTAGACACTCAGCACACAAACTCAACAGCCTAGACAAGAAGAGTACCTGAACGCACCTTGTGCTTTCTAGAATTGAGAGAGGAGGATGGGGAAGCAAATGGCAAAGAGAGAACAAAAGCAATTTCTTCTGGGACAGCAGAAAGTTCCCAAGCTCTGGAGGGCTTGGGCAGCTTAGTGGCTGGTTCTAATCTTGTGTGTGGGAGATGTCTGGGGAGGAGCTTTGGCTCAAAGAGAGAGTACAGTTGTTCTCATCCTGGCAAGTCACCAATTTATGACAAAAACCTTAGCACATTCATATGAGGTGGCATAAGAAGTGGGGGAAGGTCCCCTCAGAAAAGTAAACTGACTGTCAGAACTCTAACCCTGGCGAGAAAATCTAGTTGGCAGAGAACAAAATCCTATTCAGCCCTGAGGAACCTCATCTCCCTCAACCGGGAGAGAAGCTTGTGAATGCAACAGGAAAGGATCTCCCGTGATTCTTGTCAGAGCTCTCAACAGATCAGATATGTAAATGCTGACCTGTTTGTGGAAAACTAGGTTGTTCAAAGTGTCGCTGTGAAGGCCAGGCTGCCTCCTTGGTTCCCAAACAGCAGTAAACTCACCCCATGGAGGTGCATTCCCAGCCTACAGAGAGACTAGAAGGGTAGACCACTCCACCTCAGCTCTCAAAGGCAAGTGGGTCACCAAGGACATGGAAGGTGGCATTAGGTAAAATCAGCCTGAGTAAACACAAGCTGGGGGATTATGCCACAACTGGTTAACCACAGGGATAAATGAGTGGAAAATAAGAAGACCTGAAACACGGCACCTCAGTATTTTAAATGACTCTGAAAAGGGTTTCATTTCCCCTATTTACAAAGAATCGGATCCCACACAGAGCCATCCCCAAGATACAGAGGTTTCAGGGAATGCCCCAGGCTTTTAATGGAGGAAGCCTGGGAGTGGGGGGTAAGGATTGAGGGGCAGCTAACTGACTAAGCAATACTTATTTAGACACTGGCCAAGTCGTCTGGTGACTCCTGCTGATCCCGTGCATGAATTTATGGCAACTCAGGGACAATGAGCTTGGACTTGGCAAAATGAGTCATAGGAATTTTATTGGCTGTTTTTTCAAAAGTGGGTTGCCAGGCCTTTCTTCCTGGTCTTAGTCTGAAAGTTCTGCTGTTCAGCATCATAGCAGCCCAGAATCCACCACTGATAGATGGCTTGTGGTAGTGCTGATCAACAATCTAGCCCAGCTCTTCAGCATGGATAGTGAGAATTCTACCACAAACCCACCAAGGCTTCCTGCCCTGTCTCCTGGCAACCAAAACAAAAAGAAAGAAAACTTGGCATGAAGTCAGTTCCTCTTAAGGGGAACTCAAGAGTAGAACTGTGCTCCCTGGGCTGTAGTCATAGCTGTGGCTTCTCAGAAGCAGACTGCCAGGCCTGGGTGGGTTCTAATTAACAACCTTTCCATCAGCAGCCAAGCACTTAACCACTTGTGATAGCCAGGAACTCCAGGCAGCCATTCAAAAAACTCCCACTCATTGCTGTCAAGTCAGAACCAACTCATAGCTGACCCTCCAGCAGGGTTTGGGGATTTGGAATTGGGAAGGAAGTGAGCCAGGGCTGTATTCTCTCGCCATACCTACTCAATCTGTATGCTAAGAAAATCCAAGAAGCTGGACACTATGAGGAGGAGTGTGGCATCAGGATTGGAGGGAGACTCATTGATAACCTATGTTATGCAGATGACACAGCCTTGCTTGCTGAAAGTGAGGAGGACTTGAAGCACTTCTTGCAGAAGATCAAGGAATGCAGCCTTCGGTGTGATTTATGTCTCAGTGTCAGGAAAACAAAGAATCTTACCACTGGACCAATAGGCAGCATCATGATGGATGGAGAGGAGATTGAAACTGTCAACAGCTTTATCCTGCTTAGATCCACAATTAACACCCTTGGTACCAGCAGTCAGGAAATAAGGAGACACATTAACACCGGGAAAAGCTGCAGTTAGGGACCTTTCCAAATTATTGAGTAGTGATGTCAGTTTGAGGACTAAGGTGCATCTGATTCAGGCTATAGTCTTTCTGATTACTTGCTTGTGCATCTGAGAGCTGGACAATGAATAAGGATGACAGAAAAAGAATTGACTCCTTTGAGCTGTGGTGTTGGAGAAGAGCACTGAACATCCCATGGATGGCCAAGAGAACAAACAACTATGTCTTGGAGAGGGTGCAGCCAGAGTGCTCTTTAGAGGCAAGAGTGTTGAGGCTTCACCTCACATACTTTGGATATGTTGCTAGGAGATGCTATTCTTTGGAGGACATGATGCTGGAAAGCGGAAGGGTTGGCAAAGGAGAGGAAGACCCTCAACCAGGTGGATTGACATGGTGACTGCTGCATTGGGCTCTTTTGTGTTAGGCAGTGTAAGAATGGTGCAGGATAGATAGAACAGGGTAAAGCTCTTTTGTTCATAGGGTCACTATGAGTCGTGCTCGACTAGATGGCACCTAACAACGAGTTGCACAGGAAGAGATTGTCTCTCTCCTGAGAAACCTCAGATTCAAACCACCGAAGGCACCATCTTTGGTTTAGTCATGTGACTCTCTACAGACTACACCACTAGAGCTCCCCACTGAAAAGAAGCCTCTTTAAGCTCATCTCTTAGGACTTTTTAGTCTTCACTTTAGCCTGTTTTGACTTAACGCAACCCCCAGCAGAGATGGGGTTAATCTTTCTGACTGCTGGTCTTCCAGAGTCACTGCTTTCTCACATCTCTCCACAACAAGTGTGTCTCCGAGTCTCAGGAGACTTTGAAAAGTCCAACACCTAGTCTTTTGAGTCACTTAATCCTCAAGTCTTCAGTGTTTGGAGGTAATTTCCTTTATGAAAAGAAACCATACCCTGGTCCGCCTCCCCTCTCAAGCTTGCTAACGGAACAAAGGGGCCTCTCATTAGACTCATCCCTTTGGCTGCACATGGAACTGTCTCGAAAAAGGCAGGTTTTGCTCTTGCCTCAGGATGGTTTTGGCTGCTGTTCTCCTTGGCTTCCTCTCCCATTGTCTCCCCCAGTCAAGCTGAGTTAGGTAGGCCCAGGCCAAACCAAAACTACACCTACCACCCATTCCCACTCAGGGTGACTCTCCATCGATTTCTGATGCTGTAAATCTTAACAGGAGCAGACTGCCCATCTGTCCCCCCAAACAGTGTCTAGTGGATTCAAACCACAGACCTTTCTGTTAGTTCAGTAAAATGTGACTTATTATGCCACCAATTGCTGGGTTAGATTCAAGGGAAAGAAATAGGAAAGCCAGGTCCCTGGAAGAAAGGACTCTCCATCCAACCATCAGGTTTGCCCAGGAGTGGCGTGGGCGCGTCAGGGGTCACTCACCAGGTGTCACAGAGGAAACTCCTTGCTGAGGTTGGAAGCCCAATGACACTGAAGCCCCCTTCCAGTCCTGCATCTGAGACTAACTCCTGGAGGGAGCTTTCAAGTCATGTATCAAAAACTATTTATTACTTCTCTTTCCGTTGCTCACCGCATATGTCTCCTGCCCACAATTAGAAGTAGGAACATTTCACACCTAATTTAAGGCTCCATTTCCCTTTCCCGTGCTCCTGTGGGTAATGGTGGAGAAAGCCATTTTCCTAGCTAAGGAAAGCACTGCCCTGATGAGAAAGATTTTTGGCAGCCAGGACCAAGTCAGCAAGTATGTGGGAGAAGATAAAGATGGCGCAGGACAGGGTCACATTCTGATCCGTTATCCACAGGGTCGCCCCGGGTCCTGGTCAACTAATGCAAGGACACCTGATAACAACAGCATGTACTGAACACATATGGAGTTCTGGTGGCAGAGAGCTGGGCTGCCAACCCAGCTGTATGTTGGTGTCGGTTCGAATCCACCACCTGCCCTGAGGGAGAAAGATAGGTAGTCTCCTCCCATGGGATTTGTAGTCTCTGAAAACCCACTGGAGGGTTGCTATGAGTCAGAACCACCTCCTCAGCAGAAAGCTTTGAGAGTTTATTGAATACTTCCTAAGTGCCCTACACTGTGCAATGACCATGTGTGATCCTATATTATCCTCCTACCAATCCGAAAAGTTAAATGCTGGACTATCAGACTCTTGGGGCTGAGGAAACTGAGTCTTAGAGAAGACTCAGGTAGAGGACCAGCAGTGTGCCGGCAAATGGATTCTCTGAAAAAGGAGTAAATAATCCCAAGTCCACAGCACTTGCTGTATCTCAGGGTGTCAAGATTCCTACAGTGGTTGATTTAGAGCTACAAATGTGAGTCAGAACATAGCATGAGCTTGCTGAGGCACACCCACTCCCACCCTGCTCTAAACGGATGGGCTACGTCATCTCACCAGCCTGGACACCCTTTGTACTATCCATCCTCCTGTTCAAAGAGGAGTGTTTTCCCCCCAGAAGAATATATTCTTACAGTAACTGAAAGGAAGCGATAGAATCGGGGTAGGAGTGGGTGCAGGCAGCCTGGGCAAGCAGAGTATAACTGAGCCACACAGAGGGTGAGCACTTCTCAGTACTAACCAGAGTCAGTCAGAAGCCACTGAAGGGGTAACTCAGGAACTCCAAAGTGACTCTGCAGAGGCGGGCAAATTTTGGCACAGAGACCCCTCCCACGTGTCCTAACCTCCCAAATACTCTGACTCCCTTTCTCCAGCCTTGCTTTTTTCGTTACAAATTTAACATTTTAGATCAAATTTTTTTTAATGGCCTGGATTACGTATTTGTTTGTTTTAAACCAATATTTTAAACTTGAGCGAATTTGTATTTTTTAAAACTAATTTTAATGAACGTTTACAGAGACTTAGGGCTTCCATTCATTCATTGCTGCACTTTACTACCTGCCCAACCTCCCCTCCAATTTGCTCTTCTTGTTAAAAGGAAAAAGAAAAATTCTTTCACTGTTATACAATCCCTCCCACAAGTGCACTCCACTGTGCAGCCTTCATTCTGGACTCCTGTCATAACAATAGTACCTAAACATATATCACTTTTAAACAGTTCTTTCCCTCATCTGTTTCAATGCAGTATACATTATTTATCCCCTCTTTCTCAGTCTTCCCCCAACCCCGATGTCAGTCCAGCATTTGTGCTTTTGTGACTGAGATATTTCACTCAGCATAATTGTCTTCCAGGGTCACCCATTTTGTATAATATTTCATGAGTTCCTTGTTTTTCAATGCAGAGTAGTATTCCATAGTGTGAATATAGCAGAGCTTCTCTATCCATTCATTTATTGATGGGCACTTGGGTTATTTCCAACTCTTTGCTATTGTGAAAAAAGCCACAATAAACATGTGTGTGCAAATATTTGCTTGGGTGGTGGTTATGGTTTCTTTAGGGTAGAATTGACACTTTCAAAATCTAATTTTTTTTTCAGCTTCTCTAAATAGCCTGTTGTTGTTGTTATTGTTAAGTGTCGTCAAATGATAGACAACTCATAGCGACCCCATGAACGAAAGACCTGGACACTTGTATAACTTTCATCCTTTCTCCAGGTTCATAGGGTTTCCAGAGGCAAGCTATTTCGGAAGTGGATGTCACTCATGCTTCCAAGCTTGTCTTAATCGAGGAGCTCCACTAAATACTGTCCATCATGGGTAACAATTATTGCGTTTGACACTTCAGTGTCACAGTGTTCAGCTTCACAGCAACCACAAGTTTCCTCTCTATGGCAAGTAGACACAGCAGGGCTATACGACCTAGAAGAATGTTTGACCAAAAACAATTAGAAACAGACCTAAGGGCAGCGGATTAAAGTCACTCACCTTTGGCTTGGGAGCATCACTTTCTGTCCACTAGGCAAACTGATCTCTCTTCTTCTTGTTGTTCTTGTTGTTAAGTGCTGTCGAGTCATAAGCAACTCATAGCGACCCTATGAATGAAAGACCTGGACACTTGTATAACTTTCATTCTTTCTCCATGTTCATAGAGTTTCTGGAGGCAAGCTATTTTGGAAGTGGATGCCACTCCTGCTTCCAAACTTGTTTTAATTGGGAGTTCCAACAAACACTGTCCACTTAGAGAATTCAAGTCCACTAACTGCTCTGCAGGAGAAAGATGAACAGTCTTCTGTGTGATTTACAGCCTCTGAAAACCCACTGAAGGGTCAGCTATGAGTAGATCCCAACTTCACAGCAACGAGTTGAGTTTTAGTTACTGTCATTGGCTCATTGTAGCTAGCTCTGGGGCCAAGTGGTAAGAAGCTACAGTGCAATCCTGACGGCACACGGTTCAAATCTACCAGCTGCTCTGCAGGAGAAAGATAGGCAGTCTCCTCCCATGCCTTCTGGAGGGTCAGCTTTGGGTCAGTTCAGACTCAATGATTCTGAGACAATAACAACATGCATTTACAAGGGAGCACTGTTGGCCTAGTGGTAAAAAGTGGGGCTGTAATCCCCAAAACATACTGCTTGAATCTGTCTTCTGCTCTGTGGGAGGATGGGCAATCTAACCTCCTCCTGTGAGATTTATGGTCTCTGAAAAACCACTGGACGGTCATCTAGGAGTCACTTCAAATTCCATGGCACACAGCAACAATAACATGTATTTACAATACCTGCAGGTCTTTAAGACAAATGGTTCAAATGCACCAGCTGTTCCAAGGAAGAAAAATGGACGATATCCTCTTGTGCATTGTAAAGCCACTGCAGAGACAACTTTGTGTCCAGTTTGACACAACAGCACATAATAATAGCAACAGCAGCAGGTTTTCAGGTTTGGTATTTGTATTTTAAACCTGCAAGTAGCTCTAACTACACTATTGAGACTTTGAACTTAGAAAACTACTCAATCAAGAACCTGGCATGCATCATCCAACACTGCTACACACACACACACACACACACACACACACACACACACACACACACTTAAATATTCCCTCCGTGGGCTCTGCTAACATAAAACTTTTGGTTGCATGATCTCAGAAGGTCTCAAAGCCCATCTGTCTGGGTGATCAGATCACCTCGTTTCTAGGAGCGCTGTGACTCTGCCATGGGATGCACAGTTTCTTTAGAAAGCTGACTCTCTGCAAGGCTCCAAGCACTTCCTCTTGTTACTGAGCTGTCCAGGGTCACTGCCTATAAATTACTGATTTAAGGAAAACAATGACAGGACTTTTCCATGGAGAACAGGGTTTGCTCACTCAATTATTTCCGAAAGTCATGCCCTCTTTCTCAGCTCACACCAGACACCATCATTTTTGAGGCAACACTTCTGAGGCTGTTTGCTGCCATTCTCCATACCCATAATGCCACAGGGCACCTGCACCATAAGCAGAGCAAACCCAGAACAATCCACCCTTCCAGCAGTGGGATTGATCAAGTGATGATCACTGCATTGTGAATTAAGCGACTCTTGTTAGAAAGGCTTATCAGGGGGACTCTACGCTGGTTCTATTTGTTTACCAGCCTAACTTGTCTCTTTGTGCAGAAAATTTTGTTGACCAGTTGTTAGTGGCTACAAAAGCTTTGCTAGCAATCGCTAGCAACCTAATTTTAATGGACAGACCCTTTAGAAAGTCAAGATAGGATTTAAATCAAGGGTAAAAATAGTACCCAGAAAACCAGTAACAATCTTCCTCAAGTGGAACGGAGTAACAAGAGAGATGGTTTGGCATGGATCTGGTTTATTTTCAATGTTATTTTTCATCTGTAGATATGAAATATAGAAGAAAAGAATAAGGAAGGGGCTAGGGAACAGTGCACTGGGGAGTTCATTTCTCTCAGTTTGCACTGGGGGGTTAATTTCTCTCAATTAACACCAACTTAGAAATAGTTGACATTTGATAGCATTGTCTCTTCCAGATTTGTAACCCTCTGTTAGAATTACATGTCCCTTTGGGAAAAGCCTCTCTTTTTATCACTTGGGAAAATATTAACTTTGTCCTTTTGAATATCCGCACCACCATCAAGGAAGTATGGTGTTTTTGTGTGGTGTTTTGTTTAGTTGTTTTTTCCTTTCTTTTAGAAAAAGAAGTGGTTACTTTTTTTTTTTTTAGGAAACAAAGGAGGTAGGTAAAGAACGTAGTGCATTGTGAAAACAGTAAATGCCACTGCTTCCTGCCAGCTACCTGCCAGTCCTTGGGAGAACTATCCCAAGGCAACTGACTTGAAGATTACTTTGGAACAGAAGATAGCTCGCTCTCGCTCTCTCGCTCGCTCTCTCTCTCTCTCTCACACACACACACACACACACAGAGAGAGAGAGAGAGAGAGAGCAGAGCAAGCAACAGGAGGCAGCAGGATGCTTGCCACTGAGTCCCTAGATTTGCAAGCATCCTCTCTAGTCCTGGCCAAAGCTAGTTATTTCCTGGGCTGAAGCCAGCCTGAGAACTGGGGGACTTGGGGACCCTGCCAAAGCCTTGACAGCCCCTAAGTCTGGCTCTGTGACCAGAGTCACACAGGAAAGTCATTAATTCTTTGAATAAAAGTTCTGTAATGAGCATGGATCCCACTATTTGCTCAGCAACGAGCTAGATGGATAGAGGATATTGGGGCATTCACTTGAAAGGACACAGAATATTTGGGAAAGAGGACTAATGGCATACACGCTTTGAAAAGTTAAATAACCACACAAGAGGTGCTGCTCAAAGCAGTGTGTCAGTAAATGCCAGATGACCTTTCAGAAGAGGGAGCTTTCAGAGGCTAAGTTGCCATGGGAGAGACAAGAGGGACACTGTGATTGAGTGGCGTGAGCCTGGAGTTGGAGACAGACAGACTGGGTATAAATCCTTGCCGTGTGATTACAGACAAGTTCCTCGCCTTCTCAGAGTCCCCGTTTCATTTTCTGTGAAAAACACACGCTAGAATCTGGTTGCAGAGCTGACGAGATTACAGCACCAGTTGGCAAGACTCTAAAGGTCTGAAGGTGGTGGTTGTTGGTTGGTTGGTTTTTTTGTCTAAGAAAACCATAGAGTAGTTGAGCATAGACATTTAGGTAAGATTGGCTCAGGAGCAAATAAGCAAAAACAAATCTTGGAAAGGGGAAAATACTAGGGAAAAATATTATCGTATCTAGTGAGTGGATAGTTTAGTAAGTAGAAAATTGTAAGGGAGACTTTTTGTCTTCTTCTTAGCATAATATTTATAATTTTCCCTAAATATGAAAATGAGTCATGTCCATCATTGGAGATTTGGAAAGTATAAAACAATGCAAAAAGGGGAGGAACATAGGAAAGTGTCAACTATCCATAATCCTGTACCCAAAGAAAATCTCTGTAAATATTTTTGCTTTCATTCCCAAGGGGCTCTTTTCCTAATGTACATTTTAACATAACTGAGATCACATTAAATATGCTTTTTGAATCCTGAGTTTTTTGCACTAAACATTCATAAGCATTTTCTTATGTAATTAAAATAGTCTCACAAAATACCACTTGTAATGGCCACGTGGGATTCCATATGTAGTTTACACCCAAATCTTCTCAATTATTCCACAAGCAATGAGCATTCATGGCTGTTCAAATATTTCACTACGCTAGATAATACTTCAGTGCATATAAATCCTATTTCCTCAGGATAAATTCTGACAGAATCACTGTTGGAAGCTTCCCACTAAATACAGTCAAATTGCTTTCCGACTCCTGTCCCACCAGTCACTAAAGAAACTGGCTTTATCAAATCCTGAAGTTGAATAAAATCTTCGAAGAGTTTCTGCCTAGTTTAATAGCATTTCATTGTTCTCTTAATTATCTTGCTTCCTTTGGCAGATACACGTAAAAGGATCTACCAGGGGCCCTCTGATAAACAAAGGAATTGCCTTTTGTCTGCAAACAAGCAACAAACATTTGTTGTGCAAACTGTTTGACTCTGGATTTGTCTTCCTTCCTTTTTTGGATAGTGCTATAAGATTACAGGTTTCAGGTGTAGAATTTCCAGGTCAAATGCAGCTAATATTCAGGCCAAAATGTTTTGACCACTACTTAACTGCCTTAGGGGGCCCTGATAGCCTAGTGGTAAGAAGCTGCATTGCAAAACCAAAAAATCCACCGGATACAAGGAGGGAGTAGGATGGACAATGTCCTCTGAAAACCTACTGGAGGGAAGCTGTGGATTGGTCCCATGGGGATGGCACACAACAACAACCAACTTCCTTAAGGCACACTATGCAATCAGACTGAAATTCTGCTGCTGTACATAAGTGCCAACGTGTCAGCTACAACTCATAGCGACCCTATGATTCACACCTTGCCCTATCCTTTGCCTTCATCAGGATCTCCACCGTACTCAAGCCCATTATTATTGTCCCTATGTCAATATATCCTGTCTAGAGTCTTCCTCCCCTTCTCTGACCCTTCACCATTCTCAGCATGATGTGTTCATGTCAAAAATATGAGACAAGTCTCACCATCTTTGTCTCTAAGGAGCAACCTGATTGCACTTTCTCCAGGACAGATTTGTTTGTTGATTGGCATTTACAACTCAAAGGTGTGACTTGTCATTGTTAGATGCCCTCAATTCCAGCACAACACAGCAACCCTATGAACAGGCAACATGCACCCTGCCTTATCCTGTGCCATCCTCATGCCCTCTGATGCACCAGAACTCACTGCTGAAATCACCATGTCAATCCATTGGGGGTCTTCTCCTTTGCTGACCCTCCATTTTTCCAAGTATGATGTCCTTTGCCAGGGAATAGCCTCTCATAACAACATGCCGAAAGTATGTAGGATGAAGTTTTACCATTCTTGTCTCCAAGGAGCACTCTGGCTGCACTTTTTCCAAGACATAGCTGATCTTTTGGCAGTCCATGGGATATTCAGTATTCCCCTCCAGCATCACAACTCAAAGGCATCAATTCTTCTAATCATCCTTAGCCTTTGTCCTGCTCTCTGATGTGTAACAGATGATTGAAAAGAACACGGCCTGAACTACACACACCTTCCTCTTCAAACTGACATCTCTCAGTTCTGTGAACTCCATTCTTCTTCTTAGGTCTTCCTTATTCACTGTCCAACTTACAGATGTGTCAGAAGGGACATGCTGCATTGGGAAAATTTGCTCTTAAAAACCTGTTTAAAGTGCTCAAGAAAACCAAAACTAAAAATGAGGGGGAGTTATAAAAAAACTAAACTTTTAATAAAAAATTAAACAAAGGGAACATGGTTTAAAGGCCAATGTGCCTTTACCGAAGACAGGGTATTTTTCAATTGCTTTGCCTGAAATCTTAGTTCTGCCAAAATAAGGTGCTTGCCTGTGTTTATGAAAGTGTTAAGGTCCTGAGGTTCTAATGACTTAATAAAGTAAAAGTGCTGTGAAAAGATTTTTTTTTTCGTTCTACATATTATGACTGATTTTCTCTTGTATGTGTTCTAAATTGGCAGCCTCCAAGAGTCCCACCTCTGGGACCCAGTGTCAGCTTTCTCATTTCATCTGCGAGAGGGCACAACAGATGAGGGTTTCAGCCTTAGGGAAGAGGACCAGAAACACGAGGTGGGGTTTTATCGGATTAAGTGTTCGGAGTTGAGTCTGGACAGATCCTCCCGTTAGACCGTCGCTTGGGCAGGATCTTGTCCAGGCTCCCCTGGCAGACACTCGCACGCCTGTCCCCACTGTCACTCCTGCGGTCACTCCGCCTGTGGTAGCACCATTTCCCCGCCCTGCCTCTCACTCGCCTGTAGCTCCACCCAGGCGCCGGCTGGAGGCTAGAAAGCACTGTTGGGGCGCCCAGGGCCTGGGATGGAAACGCTCACTCCCTCCTCGTCCAGCTCTTCCACCTTATTGATCACCCTTCCCAGTGCTTGTCACCCATTGGGGTCATAGAAGAAGCTATATGGGCAATCTGAAACCCTGGGTGCAAGTCCAGCTTGGAATCTGGATCATCCTTAATGAACACTTTGTCTACCGTTTCCTTCAACTGCGCGCCCTTTCTTCTGCTTCTCTGCGGTCTCCAGGGCCATGGCCCTCCCGCGCACGCTGTCAGCCCTCAGTAAATACGCTGAATAGACGCATCTGTGGAATGGTAACACCACCCCACGGGTTGTTAAAATGAGTGCGTGATAGTATGAAAGCGCATACTGATCGGCTACAAAAAGTACTGTTGACGAAACTTCTTATAGTAAAGCACACACAAAAGTGTGCACACGCAGAAATGTCTGCCATTTGGGGCATTTGTTTGTTTTTTAAAGCACCATTTGTGAATTACCACCACTGGTATGCCAGGGAATCACAGTTCGAGGATTCCCACTTATTAGCAGTGGGAGAAATAAACGCTGGCAATCTACCCCTTTCAAGCTTCGCGTTCTAGGGGCTGTCGAAATGGAGAGCGCACCACAAAAGAGAATTTCCTGCCGAAAATGCAACCTATAACCTCTTCTCTTCATGACCCCGATCGTCTACCCTGGAGCTGCGTGCACGCACAGCCGTGCTCAGAAATCGTTTTAACAGGCTCAATCTGATGAGCGAGCCGGTCATTTCGCGCTGGGGCCCCACTCGCATGAGTGTCACCTACTGGCCGGGTTAGTCCGGGCCTCAGCGTCCCCCCGCGTACAATTCCCAAATCTGGATTTCCCACACTCAAGGGAGAAAGGGCGGATTTTTCGAGCCGCCTTTCCCACCTCCCTGGGGCGCATCCCACTTTTCCAAGTTCGGGAACTCCTTCAAGATTTGCGTTGAGATGGTCGCAGAAGGGCTTCAACCCCGGGACTTCCCTGATCGACTCCGCAGCCGCGGACCAGGCACGCATCCATGCGCCCTCCCCCCCATCTCCGCCCCGCCCACCCGCCCGCGCACGCGACGCATGCGCCGCCCGCGGAGTGTGGTTTTTATAAAAGTCCAGCTAAGGCTAGAAAACTTCAGTCTGTTGGCCAAGGCAGCAGGTAGTAAAGTGGCTCAGAGGGGTTGGGTTCTTCGGTAGCTACTGTGGCTTGAAGACTGGACAGTGACCATGGACGCAATTAGTGTAAGTCCTATTTCAACCTGCTTTTTATTAACGGTATAAATGCATAAACTTGAACATTGTTCCTCTCCCAGTGGACAGAAGTAATCTGACCATTGGAAGTGCCGGTTCCTAAGAGAGGGGTATCTGGAGAGGTGTCTTGTTTCGTGTGGCAGCACCGGGGATGGGTTTGGGTTATTTTTCCATTGTAAGTGGGGCCAGCAAAGTTGGAAGAGCCGTGTAGGTGACTGCACGCGTCTCCGCCTGGAGTCTCGCGCGCGCACTAGGCGTGCGTGCTGTTTGCAAACATAGGAACCTTCTGTGCCCCCGTGCAGCGAGGACACTCGCGCTTCCCAGACGCGGTGCAAAGGCTCTGGGTTTGGTGAAAGTTAAGTCTCTTAATTTAGAGGTAGAGCTGAGTTCCCAGAGGGCTAACTTTGGGCAAAGGAGACAGCTCTGCACGATTGGCGCTTGTTGAGAAAACTGCGTGGCCAGCAGAGATGTGCTGTTGCACGGACATAGAGTATAATAGCGAAGCGTGGGAAAGGCGAGCGGACCAGCACGTCGCTTACCCGAGTGGGAGCAGAAGCTGTTAGTGACTGGGAGCAGCCCGCCAGCCTTGGAGTAGGAAGGGAGACGTGGGCACTCGGAGCGCCAGCCCTAAAGCCTGGCCGCAGGCGGGGTGCTAGGGGCTCAGGCATCGGGGATCTTGTTGATCTTGCAGAGGTCGAAGGGGCCTAAGCAGTCTCGGCGCAGCAGCACCTGGAGGCGCGCGCGGAGGGTGGAGGCGGGCGTGGGGATTGGAAGACCACCTGAGTCGGTCCTGTCGCCGCGGCGCAGACGGACAGGTGCAGGCGGGGAAACCGTTTGGCTTTCTCGGAGCCCAACTGTGCAGTCTAACCGTCAGTGGTTTCCTGGAGCCTTTGAAAAAGCCCCTGGCTAGTGAGGCTTATTCGTTTCCTTTCGCGGCGCGCAATTCAAAGTTGCTCGGGGCGGAGCCGCCCAATCGCTCCCCAGCGCCCTGCGGGACAGCCAGCAGGGTAGCGGGCCGAGCCCGGGGATTCCGGGCCCGCCGGCTGCAGGCCTGCGCGTGGGGCGCCGGGGCGCGGGTGCGCTGGACTGCTCAGGCCCCCCAGTGTACCCACCACCTGGAGCCATCCGGCTGCAGACCGCCGACCCCCATTAGCAGTTATCAGGTGGCGGGGTGGGAAGGGAAGGGACCCAGGAAAGTGAGGAAATGAAACTTGGGGCGAGGACCACGGGTCCGAACCCCGTGACCTCCCCACCCAGGAAAATGCCGCGCCTTATTAACGTCCCAAAGGAGCCTAGTGATCAACACAGATAGGTAGGTAGGGCGAGGAGGCGCACGCCTCCTGGAGCCGGCGGGGAGGGTTCATTCCCTACCGACACCCGTGTGCCTGACCCCAAACACCCCCAGGGCTCTTTAAAGCCGCATTCCCCTTCTCCACCACGTGTTGCTGGAAACTACGGAATGGTTTGTGTTTAGACAAGGGTGTAGAGAAATGCTTTTATGCTTTAAGAGAATTATGCGTCTCTGGGACTTCCCAGTACTCCTCCCACCTCTTTTCTCTACTCCGGAGAATCTTCGTACAGAATGTTAATCCCAGCCCTGCAGACCCCTGCCTTCTGCACCTACCATCAAGCTGTCCTAGGCCCCACCAGGGAACAGTTCTTTGTATTTTTCTTCCCTCCCAAGGCTGGGGTTCTCCCCCCACCCCCTTGCCTCTTGTGGGCGGGGCAGAAGAGTTAACAAAGATGCGTCTTTGAAACCTCAGAATCTCAGCGCCCTTTTGTTCTAAACAAAGAATTTTGTAATTGGTTCTACAAAAAAAGAGGATGTAATAAAGTGCCCGCGAAGTGGGTGGGAGGGGTGGCTGTAGGATCCTCTAAGGCTGCTTTGGCGCCCTAACCCAGTATTTCTGTGGGAACCAATTTTCTAAAGAAGGTTTATGACCAAATTGAGTTTATGAAAATTGTTTTCTGACAAATCCCAGAAGCCCTTTTTGAACTTGCCTGCAGAGCTTGAGAGTAAATAGCCTTTCCTTTGCTTTTTTTTTTTTTTTTTTTTACAGGTCTTCATTTTAGATAATGAAACAGACGAAATGGGCTCAGGTGACTATGACTCCATAAAGGAACCCTGCTTTGGGGAAGAAAACGCCAATTTTAACCGATTCTTTCTGCCCACCATCTACTCCATCATTTTCCTGACTGGCATAGTCGGGAATGGACTGGTTATTCTGGTCATGGGTTACCAGAAGAAACTGAGGAGCATGACGGACAAGTACAGGCTGCACCTGTCGGTGGCAGACCTCCTCTTTGTCCTCACACTTCCCTTCTGGGCCGCTGACGCAGTGGCAGGCTGGTACTTTGGGAAGTTCCTGTGTAAAGCAGTCCACATCATCTACACGGTCAACCTCTACAGTAGCGTCCTCATCCTAGCCTTCATCAGTCTGGACAGATACCTCGCCATTGTCCATGCCACCAACAGCCAGAGGCCAAGGAAGCTGTTGGCTGAGAAGGTGGTTTATGTTGGTGTCTGGCTGCCTGCTCTGCTGTTGACTATTCCAGACTTCATCTTCGCAAATGTCAGTGTATCCGAAGAGAAATATATCTGTGACCGCCTCTACCCTAACAGCTTGTGGATGGTGGTGTTCCACTTCCAACACATCATGGTTGGCCTCATCCTGCCGGGGATTGTCATCCTGTCCTGCTATTGCATTATCATCTCCAAGCTGTCACATTCCAAGGGCCACCAGAAGCGCAAGGCCCTCAAGACCACTGTCATTCTCATCCTGGCTTTCTTTGCCTGCTGGCTGCCCTACTATGTTGGAATCAGCATCGACTCCTTCATCCTCCTGGAAATCATCAAACAAGGTTGTGAGTTTGAGAACACCGTGCACAAGTGGATCTCCATCACCGAGGCCCTTGCTTTTTTCCACTGTTGCCTGAATCCCATCCTCTATGCCTTCCTTGGGGCCAAATTTAAAACCTCTGCCCAACACGCACTGACCTCTGTGAGCAGGGGGTCCAGCCTCAAGATTCTCTCTAAAGGAAAGCGTGGTGGACATTCTTCAGTCTCAACTGAGTCAGAATCTTCAAGTTTTCATTCTAGCTAACACAGATGGGAAAAAGACTTTGAGGGTTTTTTTGATACTATAAAGAACTGGTTTTTTACGTTACACATTTTTTCCGATGTCAAAGACTGACCAATATTGTACAGGTTTTTTTTTATTGGCTGTTGGATTTTGTCCCGTGTTAGTTGTTGTGAAGTTTAATTGACTTATTTATATGAACCTTTTGTTTGTTTGTTTGTTTCATGTTGATGAGCGTTTAGGCAGGACCTGTGGCCACGTTCTTAGTTGCTGTGTGTCTGGTTGTAAGACTGTAGGAAGGGAACAGAACATTTCAGAGTGTGTAGCGAATCATATGAAGCTAGAAATGATCCTCAGCTGTTTGTGCATAAATAATCTCCATTCCAGTGGAACATCTCTTTTCCCCTGTCCTTAAGTGGTTTGGTCACACTCTTGAGTTTGCTGTACAGGATGGCCCTTCTAACCAAAGCCTCAAGTGGTATATAAATGGTGATTTTTTTCAGGCGTGGTTGATTTCAGAATCTACAATGTACAGTCTTTGTATTAAGTTGTTAATAAAAATGTTTATGATAAACTTCCTTAGTGTTATGTTCTGATTTCTATTGATATATTTATTTCTGTGGCAGAAAACAAAAGTAACACTAGAAACATAGATGATGTGCCAGGTACTGTTCTGGGTACTTCTGATATTTGAGCCTTGTCACAATTAGATTTTGGTTCTGTTACCTACATTTTCTAGATGAGGAAATGAGCACAGAAAAGCTAAGTGACTTTGTCAAAGTCAAGTGCTAGACAATACTTGAAACCAGGCAAGGTGACTTCAGAATCTGATTGCTTAAGAACTCCAAGATGAAAGGTTGGAAAGGCTTAGCCAGTACCCATTCCTTCAAAAGCCATTCTTCTGTCCTGAAGGGTAAATGTATAAAGGAAAACAGGTGTGTGATACAGTGCTTTATACTTTTCTCCTACTGTTCTATGTGTGAAAACATCCTCTAAAGCCAGGCCACGTGAAGCTTGTACATTTTTCACATCTCAGCACATAGACATCACTACTGCCCTTTCAGAAGAAAACAGAGATTTATAGACTTTTAAGTAGTATTTCAGGGCCTCACATACTTTGGGAGTGGATTTCTTATTTAAACCCTTGCTCATAACCCCTTACCCACTACTGCCCTTGAGAACACCTGGCCGTAAGTCAACTGAATTGACAACAAAAATAAGCCAAAAGTGAATGTTTTCTTCATTAAATTAGCTGTGCCAAATATATCCTCTTGCAACATATATGCAAATAGAAATTTTATTCTTAATCTGTTGCAACACCTAGTTAACTTCTCAAGGGTTCAGTGAAGCAGCTAAGAGATAATATTGGTGGTTTTAAAAGATCAAGAAAAATCCATGCTGCCTGCATTTTGCACAAGGTTTGGAATCTTGTGTAACATTGCCTCTAGCTTATCATTACACAAGCCCCAGGTTCTTGAGCAAATATAAATCACCTTTTAAGAATAATTTTTAAAGTCCACCAGCTATCCATAACTCCCCTTTGGAACACACACCAACCACTCTGAGCAAGCACTCTAAGATGATGACCAGGATGCAATTAAGGCAGTATTTGGGCTGCTTTTAGTAAGTGTTTCTGGCACAGAAAATCCATTTTGGAGGAAAAATTGCAATGCCTTATCTTTCTGAGGCAAATTGCATTTGTTCAAGGCAAATTATAGATCCTGTGAAGGGAAATAACTTAATTACTTAAAAATAGAATCCAATTTGGCTATACATTTTGCTGCAGTCTATGGATCTGGGATAATTCAGAGTGGTATTCCTATTTCACTTGAGAATACAATTGGATTTCAGATAGGAAATTATCTTGAGGTTTCTTGATTTTCCCTGGGAAGCCTAATTAGATCACCTTCCATTTAAACATAGTTTTACATGGACTCTCTCAAAGCCTGTCTTAAAACATTGAACATTGTAAAAGCTTCACTTGAACTTTACCCATAAATATTTTCTCAAGGAGACAATAGGAGAAATTCTTGGAAAGAATGGCTTCTCTTTCTCATCTTGGCTTGAAACCTTGCTGCCCCAAATTCATTTCCCTAAGCCATGGAGTCACAATAAAAGGAACTGAGCAGAACAAAATCCTCAGTCTTATCAGTCTTAATGGAGATTTCCATCTGCCTTGGAACAAAAGTGATAGATCTGTTGAGGGGCAGTTGTGGGGATAATGCAAGCTTTGGCTCTCTCCCTGTCACAAAAGGTGCCCACCTTCATTCTCTGTCCCCACCTGACATGGTGGAAGACTCTCCAAAGCCTTGCTCGGTCAGGTTGGTCTGATAACGCAGGGAATCCCTGTCAGCTGGACCCTGCATGAAGAAGCTCATTGTTCCCTGTCCTCATCCCTTATGAATGGGGCCCTTGAAGGTCAGTAATGTAGATCCAGTTGTATGATGGAAGCTAAAATATTTAAATTATATGCATGGTGCCAATAATGGCAGAAATATAATGTGAGTTATTAACAACATTAAATCTTTAGAAAGTGGACATTTCAATCCCTTAAAGCTTTTGTTTTCTTCAAATGCCACTTTGTAGTTTCCTTCTCCCTACCATGGGCTTCCCAGCACCCTTCTATGGCTCCATTTATGTTAAAATAATTCCAGAGTATTCTTTTATGAAGACAGCAATTCGAGTGACTTAGTAGTAAAGAGTACACTGCCAAGTCAAAGACACATGGTTTGAATCCACAAGCTGCTCCCCTGGAGAAAAAAGGGCAGTCTCTTGTCCAGATAACTGGCTCTGAAAACCTGCTGGAGGATCAGCTATGAGTCAGTTCCAACTTGACGGAACACAACAGCAACATTTTTTAGGAGGAGGAGCTACAGATTTTACTTCAGTAATTCACCAAAGCGTGCTTGATTTTCTCAACTTGTCTGATCTTTAGAAAGATTCTGCAGACAAAATTGGATTATCCTTATTCCCACATAATTACTTTCTCAAAGTAAGAATCCCTGAGATAAAAATCAGGTTACCTCAGAGAGCAATTCAGGCAGCCTGGCACTTGGACCTGGAGCTGCATGCAACCTTCCTGATGGGAGGTGCCCAGCTTGCTCTGAGGAGCTTCCCACTGGGCTGCCAATGAGGCTTAGTCAGTCAGTTCTGGAAGGGTCTGTAAGGAGTTGGATGACGGCCTTCCCTCAGTACTACTGAAGAGGAGAGATTAACGCCCCTGGGACCCATAAAGAAGTTGAAAAGAATCCTTTTAAAGCCATAGTTCTCAACCAGGAGCAATTTTATCTCTAGCCCCACACCCCTGGGGCACATTTGGCCATATCTGGAAACATTTGGAGGGGGGTGAGGTGCTACTGGCATCTAATGAGTGGAGACCAAGATGTTGCTAAATAATGCTGCAAGGCATAGGACGTGTGTGTCCCTGACAGCCAAGACTGAAGACTTTCAAGGTGAAGATCATGAAGTGCTTCACGTTCTCTCTCTCTTTCTCTCTCTCTCTCCCTCCCTCCCTCAATCCCCCCATCCTTCCCCCCCTTCCCTCCCCTCTCTCTGTCTATCTCTCTCTCTCACAAACACACAGAGTTATCCAAACCATAGCTGGCCCTATGGCAGGCAGGTTTCTGAGACTATAATTCACACAGGTAAGTTTGCCCTTATTTCTCCTGTGGAACCGCTGTTGGATTCAAACCCCAGCAAACTACACCACCAGAGCTTCCTTACTGTTGTTGTTAGGTGCCATTGAGTTGAGTATGACTCATAGCAACCTTATGACCAACAGATCTGAACCTTGTTCTATCCTGTGCCCCCTTCATCATTTCTGACATGCTTGAGCTCATTACTATAACCACCATGTCAATTTCTCTCGCTGAGGGTCTTCCTTTCTCTCACTGACACTCCACCTTTACGAACATGATGCCCCTCTCCAAAGAACAGCCTCCCCTAACACCACACCCACAGCTTCCTCCTCTTTGCCCTGTGAGTTCCCACTTAGGGTGAGAAAAGTTGATAAAGCAAGGACACATCTCATCAGTCTGACTGTAGGAAAGTGCATGAATCATGAGGAGGGCAATCTCACGCTACTGCGTTCCAAAGTCTCCCTTCATCATTATTGTTAGGTGCCATGGAGTCAGCTCTGAATCACAGATACAATGGTCCGAAAAACTGCCCAGTCCTGCAACATCTTCACAATCCTGTGCTTGAGCTACTGTCGCTGTGTCACTGTGTCAATCCATCTCACTGGGGTCTTCCTCTCTCAATGACTCTCTGCCCAGCATGATGTTGTGCTCCAGGGAACTGATCCTTCCTGATAACATGCCCAAAGTATCAGAGACAGACTCCCATCCTCTTTATGTCTAAGGGGCACTCCTCATGACAGATGTATTTGTTCTTGGCTGTCCGACGTATATCCCGCATTCTGCACTAGCACCACTTCAAGTTCACCGTTAGCCTCCTTTAACCAGCTGTTCTAGAGTCATCTCCAACTTAGGGCAACTCAAGAGTGTCAGAGAACTGTGTTCCACAGGGTTTCTTAAGGGCTACTTTTTAGAAATTAAATCTCCAGGCTTTTCTTTCAAAGTGCTTCTGGGTAGATTCAAACGTCCAACTTTTCCATTAGCAGCCAAGCTTGTTAAACATTTGCACTACCCCAAGATGCATTAACTTTCATTATTTAGCCTTATTTGAATGTTACTTTAGTCAACTCAACAATTTATAATGCTCTTCCACTCTCATATTGGTATCGTGAACACATCTTTTTGTTTGTTTTCTTCTTTTAAAATATTATCAGCTTCCCAAAGAGCAAAGACTCAACCATTTCTTTCTATTTCCTGACAGGCTGCCATATGCCACACTTGAAGGAAAATAAATGGTGAAGGATAACCATTAGAACTCTAATTTCCCACAGAGTGTCTCTCTAAAACGATGTTTGCCACTGCCCTGAGTTAATATTTTTTTCCAATTTTTTTCTCCTCTTATTTAAAGAATAAACAGGGAATAATGAGGTGTCAACCTATTAATCCATTGTGTCTGCAACGGATTTTTACTAATTTAAATAAGTTCTTTTAATTTCCGCAATTTAAACCTCTTGAAACACCTTTCATTCACCTGAAAAGGCAAAAAGAGATAGATTACAGGCAGAATTGATGAATCCAAAATGGTAAGACACTACAGAAAGGGAACAAACTTTTCAAAATCAAACAAATAAAGGTGTTCAACCAAACCAGGCCAGGTGCTGAGTGTTTATCTGTCACAGCCGATAAGGTTGATTTACATATTACAGTTCAATTAACTAGAACACAACTCATCAACACTCTTAATTAAATTGAATTACTTCCTCATATTTGACTCTGTCAAAAATAAAACAGTATTTCTTGAGAACTCACTAAATTCCAGGCATTTACATACCTGTAAATGGGGCCCTGGTGTCACAGAAGAATATACACTGGGCTCATCATCAAATAAGTGGTCAGTGGTTCAAAGCCATCAGTTGTTCCTTGGAAGAAAGATGAGTCAATACGTTCCCCGTAAGAAACGTACAGGGCAGTTCTGCTCTGTCCAGCAGGGTCACTGAGTCTGAATTAATGCAATAGCAATGAGTTACATACATGTGATGCTCACAATAGCCCCATCCATTTGACATTGCTAGCTGAATTTTCAGGCAAGAACACAAAATCATCCAAGACATTAAACTACAAATAAAGGTTGTTGCTGATGCTGTTGTGTACTACTCAAAACAGACCCATAGTTGACCCTCCAGTGGGTTTTCAAAGGCCATAAATAGCATGAGATTTCCCACCCTTCTCCCATGTAGCAGCTGGTGGATTCGAACCACATGACTTTTACACCATGCACACTACATATGGCATTAAAACATAAACACCAATTCAAGTAAGTCCTTGAGTTCTCTGTATATTCAGTACAAACTTCTCTACCTTTTCTATTTCAACTATAGTGTTAGTTGCCATTTACTGAGGACTTAATACACACTGAAGAACTTTGATTATTTAATCGGCACAATAGCCTTATAGAGTAACTCTCACTATCATCAAATCGAAGCCGACTCATTTTCAGAGGCTATAGATTGCATGGAAGGAGATTGCTGCTGTTCTTTCTCTTAAGAAGCAACGGGTGGATTTGAACTGCCTGTTTTTGCATTAATAGTGTAGTTCCTTAACACTAAGCTACCATACTCCTTTATTTGTTGGTCTTATTGTGTATCATCAAGTCAAAACAGACCCACACGCAATTCAAATCCACCAGTTGCTCTGCGGGAGAAATATGGACAACCAACTCCTGTGTGGTTTACTGCCTCTGAAAATCCACTGGAGGATCAATGAGAGTCAGTTCCTACAATGGTACACAAGCCACCAGAGTTCCCCTTGTTCACGAGGGTTGAAGTCAAAATTTAAGGCACTGGCTCTAGAGGAGGGTTTTCTTTCACTGCTGGCTCTGAAGAAGCCCTGTCTCTTCTCAAGGTCTGGGCCACAGTGTGGCTCCTTGATGATCTTCATGTGATGCTGGACTCTATCTTTGCCCAACTGTGATTGAACCTTGATTCTTCCTTATATCACATCTCTACAGATGGAGTCAAATACTAATGCCAACTTATTAACATAACAAGGAAAACCCATTCCTAAATGAGATTTTAAACTACAACACAGGGGTTAGCATTAACAACTTATATTTTTATGTTATTGTTGTTTTTAGATGCCATCAAGCTGAGTGCCACCGCTCACAGTGACCCTATGAAAAACAGATCTGAACTTTGACCTGTGCTGAGCCACCCTCACAATCTATTGATGTTTGAGCCCATTGTTAACAATTACTGTCTTTCTCTCTTTCTCCAACTGATCCTCCATCTTTTCCAGCATGATGTAATTTTCCATGGACTGACCCCTTCTGATAGCAGGTGGTAAGTGTGCTGAAGCTTCGTCATCTTTGCCTCTAAGGAACACTCTGTTCACATTTCCTCCAAGACTGATGTGTGTTGTTTTGGCAGTTGATGGGATATTCTCCAATACCACAAGTCAAATGCATCAATTCTTCTTCAAACTTCCTTATTCATTGTCAAAATTTGAAACTACAATGACTTAGTCTTTAAACTGGCATCATTGCTCCTTAGTACTTAGGTCTTTGACAACAGATTTTCAATCCAACACATTTTGGGATTACTTGGCTGTTGCTAGCATGAGTGCTGATTGTGAATACAAGTAAAATGAAATAGTTGTTAATGTCAATATCTTCTCTATTGTGGTGTTGGCTCTTGATCCAGCTGTGAGGTTTTTGTTTTCTTGATGTTGAAATGTAATCTATATTGAAGGTTGTAGCCTTTGGGCTTCTGCAGTAAGTACTTCAAGTCTTCTTGACTTTCTACAAACAAGGTTGTGTCATCTGAATAATGCACGTTGTTGATGAGCTCTGCCTACATCCTGATTCAACTCATAACATTATGCATGACCATATTGCCTTCTTCCTATTTTCCTTACTTGTTTCAGTCATTCACTTGTCAATTGTTTACTGGACAACGCTTTGGAGTGGGCAGCTAGGAAAGTTACTCACAATCTGAAGGAAAATGTAATCCTTTGATGTTTAGCCACACTGGAGAGTAAAGGACCCAGAATTTCCACTTTGCTTAGACTTTTAGGAATCAAGGTTTCTAGCCTATTCACTCGATTTTTCTATTACTTAATAACATAATCTTAATGTTCTGCATACAGATTGAAAAAGTATGGAGACAGAATACATCCCTGATGGACCCCCTTCTTGATTTTGAACCATGTAGTGTCTCCTTGCTCTGTTCTGACGACTGCCTCCTGGTCCAAGTATAGGTTTCGCATTAGCACAATCAATAGATCATCCGAGACACTGGGCTATACGAAGAGGAATGTGGCATCAGGATTGGTGGAAGAATCATCAACAACCTGCGTTATGCAGATGACACAACCCTGCTTGCTGAAACTGAGGAGGACCTGAGGCACTTACTGCAGAAGATCAAGGACTACAGAGGACTACAGCCTCCTATATGGACTGAAGCTAAATGTCAGGAAAACAAAGATTCTAACCACTGGGCCAATTGGCAGCATCAGCATGGATGGTGAAGAAATTGAGATAGTTAACAGTTTTAAATTACTTGGCTCCATAGTCAACGCTCTTGGTAACAGCAGCCAGGAAATCAGGAGACGAATTGCATTGGGAAAGTCGGCTGTGAGGGACCTCTCAAGAGTACTGAAGAGCAACGATGTCAGGCTGGAGACTAAGGTGCACCTGATCCGGGCTATAGTCTTCGCAGTTATGTGCTATGCATCAGAGAGTTGGACAGTGAATAGGGCTGATAGAAAGAGGATTGATGCCTTTGAGCTGTGGTGCTGGAGAAGAGTGTTGAATATACCATGGACTGCTAGGAGAACAAACAGGTTTGTCCTGGAGAGGGTGAAGCCAGAGTGTTCCCTGGAGTCAAGGATTCTGAAGCTTTGTCTGACATATTTTGGGCATGTTGCAAGGAGGGACTGGTCCTTGGAAAGGGACATCATGTTTGGCAGAGTGGAGGGGAAGTGAAGGAGAGGAAGACCTTTGGTGAGATGGATCAATTCTGTGACTGGAGCGGTGGGAATGGGTGCATTTGAGATGGCTAGGTTGGCACAGGATAGAACGGCATTTAGAGCTCTTGTACATAGGGTCGCTATGAGTCGCAAACGACTCGATGGCACATAACAACAACAACAATCTTAATGTATTTTTCAGGAGCTCTGGTGGTCTTGTGATAAGAAACTGTACTGCAATCCCAAAGGCATAGGGTTCAAATCCACCAGCAGCTCCACAAATGAGGGATGGGCAGTCTTCTCTCATGCGATTTATTGCCTCAAAGGTAGCATATCTTTTTCATGCCTTGTTCCACTTCCATCTTGCTCCTATTTACTCTCTTGGAAGGGCAACCAGGGTGCTCTTTAGAGGTAAGGATGCTGAAATTTCATCTCACATTGTAAAAATATATTGTCAGGAGAGCCCAGTCCTTGGAAAAAGGCATCATCAGCTGGGAAAGGCAGAAGATCAGAAAAAGAGAGGGAGATCCTTACACATCTTGACGGTGACCACAACAGTTGACCCAAGGATCATCAGGATGGTGCAGGATAAGTCAAGGTTCAGCTCCATTGTTCATAGGATCGCTGTGAATCATTGAAAATTCAGTGGCACCTACGAACAACACAAAGGGAGCAGACCATTGCTCATGTTTGACGGGGTGAGAGGCTCCCAAGCCTCATCTATTCTCCTATTTAATAACCCCAGGGAAGTTCTCATGTTCTCAGAGAAATTCTGCAAAGGATAGGATATGACGAGAAGCCCTGATAGCAGTTTCTCAGGCTTCTATCCACAGGAGACAATTTATCAGTTCCCTGGGATTAAAGAAGGAAATCAAGATCATCATTCTGGGCTGTCTCTCACATTCTTCAGCAAATCCACTCATTCTCCATCAGTCCAATTAAACTTTTCCATCCTCAATCCTCAGAGCATGAGGTCTGCAGCAAAATAAATTTTGCTTCTCAGCTAGCTCAGTGTCTCAGGTGCTCTGACCTTTGTAGTTTCTCATAATTCATTAACAGATACTCTGTTTGATCTGATTTTTAAAAATGAGATCTCAAAGATAGTGCCAATGTCAGCTAAAAGTAATAAGGCTGGCTCACATGGTTAGAACCTGATGTTTCTCAAGCAAGATCCTGGCTGGTAGTCCCACTACGCCTTCTTTAAAGAAGTCTGGTGGTAGATGACTGTATTTCTGGTATCTAGAACAAGGGTCACAGGTTTTTTTCTGTTAAGGAGCCAAATAGTAAACATTCCATGCTATGCAGGCCCTATAGCCTCTGATGCAACTTCTCCACCTACCACCAAAGGTGGCAGCAGCCACAAACAACATTTAAATAAACATGTGCATGTGTTGTGTCCCAAAAGTGAAACTTTATGGCCTCTGAAATTTTTATTTCATATCCTTTTTCTGTGTTATAACATATTCTTTTTCAGCCATTGTAAATGGCTTAGATGCTTTGCGCCCAGAGCATATGTTGTTGTTATTTATATGCAGTTGAATGGGAATCAACCCATCGCTAACCCTCTAGTAGTTTTCAGAGGCAGTAAATCACGTAGGAGGAGATTGTCCATCCTTCTCCCACAGAGCAGCTGTTGGATTTGAACTCTGTGACTTTGGGATTACAGCACAGCTTCTTACCACTAGGGCACCAGAGCTCCCTGAGTATGTAAGAACATATAAAAAAAAAACATGAGGTTCAGATTTACCCTGCAAGTCATCATTTGCTAAATAATCACTTGCCCTGTCATTGAGCTGATTCCAACTCACACAAATTCAAACCTTCCATTGGCTTTCAAAGGTTGCAATTCTTCATGGGAAAAGATTGCCCATCTTTCTCCCACAGAGCTGCTGGTGGATTTGAACTGCCAAACACTCTGTCTTTTGGTTAGTCATGCAACCTAGTCTAAAGCAATGTTTTAAATAGAGTAAAATCAAGATCAGCATGAATGGATAAGTGAAACTCTGAAGAGGAAACTTCCCTCTTTATGTCTAGGGCACCAAAAACCCTAATCAACTGGTGACTTTCATCTATTTGCATAAATATGATATCTCACCCAACATGCAGGCAAAGGTGGTATCTATCGTTTTGGCTCTCTCTAGCCAGAAAAGAATAAACAAATCTATCTTGGAAGAAGTGCAACCAGGGTGCTCTTTAGAGGCAAGGATGGTGAAACTTTCTCTCACATATTTTTGAGTATGTTGTCAGGAGAGACAAGTCTGTGGGGGGAAAAAGACATCATGCTGGAAGAGGGTCAAAGAAAGAGTGGAAGACTCCCAACACAATGAGTGTAACACTGAGTTTGAGCATGTCAGAGATCATGAGGAAGGAACAGGACAGGGCAAGGTTCACTTCTCAAGCATCACCACGAGTCATAGTCAACTCAATGGAACCTAACAACAACATAGCCAGAAACCATGGTGGCACAGTGGTTACACATTTGGCTGCTAACCCAAACTTCGAAGTTTCCAAGCCACAGCTGCTGAACATAAGGAAGACGTGGCAGTCTGTTTCTGTGAAGATTGGAAGCCCTGGGGTTCTACCCTGTCCTACAGAGTCCCCGGGAGTCACGCTCCATGGCAGTGGGCATCATTTCAAGGTTTAGAATTAGGACAGCGCCAGCTCACTAATAAAACTTGTTGAGACGTGCTGACTCGCTTCCTTGGGCATGACCAATGCGAGCTTTTCTCCTCCAAAGTGATAATCACCAGTCACCAGTTTTGGCAGCAGCTCCCCAGACAGTCAGTAAATAGGACAAAAGAAAAAGCCATAATCGCTGGCAATGAATAGTATTTTACAGCCACAGTCTGAGCCATAGAAACCCAAGAAAAATCAATAGTGCAGAAATCATTTTTGGACTCGACCCCAGCTATTGGGGGGAAGGATGATGAATCTGCTATTTCCTCTTAGCTTTCAGGTCCCCTATGGGAACGTGAGAATTAATCTCCAAAGAATTGCCGCTGCCCTGTCTCTTACTAAAAACATCGGCAAGTCAACTTCATTACACTGTAGAACATCCTTCCCAAGATGTCTCAGCCGAGAAAATGCAAGAATACATTTCCAAGTGCTTTTTGCGGTAAAGTGGGTTTTCTGTTGTATCTGTATAACAATATAAAAATGTCTGCTCATCAAGACAACCATGAGATATCATCTCACTCCAGTAAGACTAGCAAAATTTAACAGAACAGCAAGCAACAAATGCTGGCGAGGTTGTGGAGACACT
>NW_006399893.1:343690-344847 GCF_000299155.1 Elephantulus edwardii | reverse complement strand
TCATTGAAATGAAAAATAAACAACCTAAATCTAAAAAAAAAAAAAATGTCTGCTCAATCACCATGAACCAGGGTAGAAGAATACAAGCTCTCCTGGCTCGCGCGACCCGGGAGGAAAGATCCTATCTGCATATACTGGGAAAGAAGAAAGATGTGGGCAAAGCAGTACATGCAATGGGAAAGAGCACGCAGGGCCAGTTCTAAAAAGAGGAAATGAAATGCATAAACAAAAAGATGAGGAAATGTTCAACCTCACTGGCAACCAAATAAATAAAAATCAAAACACCACCAAATTGCTTCTCATCTATAAAATTTGCAACTATTTAATAATTAATTAGCAAATTAATAATGCCTCCCTCATGTGGCAAAGGGGCGCTGAGTCAGGCACCCCTGGAAGAACACGGTTGATCAGGTGTTAAGGACCACCTGGCAAGACCCTGCTGACTTTGGTATCCATTCTTTTTGGTATAGAGAAAAAATTTTAGCTCAATTATTTAAGGGTACAACCTTAAGTATATTATGTGCATACAAAGTTTAGTTTTATTTATAATAACAAAAAATTGGAAATCGTTTGACAGTAAAATGAAGATTAACCAAATGACAGTGGATTAACAAAATGACAGCGAACCCATTCAATGTACTATTGCCCAGCTTCTTAAATGATGCTTCTAACAATTGGAAAATGTTTACATTGTTTGAAAAGGAAGAGCCAGCAGTGTGCAGTGTATCTTATTAAACATATTGTGAGAAGATTATGCAGATAAGAAAATGCTAAGTTATTATTAGCAGGAGTTGCTTGGAGGCTAAGCCTTTGGGTGATTTTAAGAAAATTGTTCTTCTTTCAACTTTTCTGTATTTTCCAGATTTACTCTAATGAATCAGTGTAATGACAAGATGGCATTTAGATTAACTTTAGTGTCAGTGTTGTCCTTGCCTTTCTCACACGCGTCTTTACCCACTTATTTTCCTGCTCCACCATCCTGCATGATACCCATCCACTTCTACCCCCTCCCTTCACATCTATCTTCACATCTTGAAGTACAATATTGTCAGTGACAGGATAATATCCATACGCATACAAGGAAGTCCAGTGAATACCACTATCATTCAAATATATGCACCAACAACCAGAGCCAAGGAAGAGGAGATAGAAGATTT
>NW_006399893.1:323940-325022 GCF_000299155.1 Elephantulus edwardii | reverse complement strand
GCACTTTTCCGGGTGCGTAACACCCCATATAAACTAGGTTTAACCCCTTTTGAAATTATGTTTGGAAGACCCCCTCCTATTGTACCTAGCCTGCAAACCAAAATAATTAATGACCTATATAATGATGATAATACACTTGTCCGTTCCCTTCATGCCCTGCATCAGACTCAGAAAGACATCTGTACCAGACTAAAGACCTTATATGAATCTGGACCACCACCAGAACCTCACCAATACCAGCCGGGTGACTGAGTGTTTGTCAAGCAACATCGGTGAGAAAACCTAAAACCACACTGGAAGGGGCCTTATGTGGTAGTCCTCGTGACCCCTACTGCACTCAGAGTAGACGGCATTGCAACCTGGATCCACTACACCCACGTACGACCAGCTGACCTCTTTGCCCTTCAGGAAGAGTACCTTCCATCAAGATGGACAGTCAAAAGATCCCGCAAACCCACTGAAGCTCCGTATCCAAAAGACTTAATATTACTAATCCTTATTGTTTGCATCATTGACTCTATTAACTGTAGTCCCTGCCCTAGTGACTGCTGGACCCCATTAACCCCATACAGGAGTGACAGGTACTTTACTGTTTCAACCCATGTCCATGCCTCCTGCTACACTCATGCTGTAAAGTGCCGGTATCAAGAAAATGGCTATTTCACAGCAACTGCAAAGCGGGGGAGTAGCCATAGTCCAGATGCCCTAGTCAGCCAGGTAAAAAGTTCTGTTTTTTTTCCGACTTACCCACTATAGCATATCAGATAGTGAGAGAGCTCAGGACCGAGTCAGGCAACATATTCAAGAAAAAGTAAAGCAGAATCTGTTAACTCTAGGCAAAGAGTTAACCCCAGAATACAGGCCCAACCAGCTATTAGAACAAGTCCAACAAGCCCTTCGGTCTCTGGACTTCTCCCACCAGATTATTACAAGTCTAAATGACACCTATACCCCTTGTTGGATCTGCCTGCTTCTAAGACCAAAACCTTTTTTTTTTTCCTTAGCCAGTTCCCTGATATTAGATTGAAACTCAAAACCTCACTTCTAATTTGACCAGGGCTAAAAACTCAACCCTAGTAGTA
>NW_006399893.1:301044-322830 GCF_000299155.1 Elephantulus edwardii | reverse complement strand
GATTCGAATCTGAAATAAATTCCCTCTTGCCCTTGCATCGGTGTCGGTGCCTTGGTGACTTGGGGGGAAACTGGATTTGGGGCACAACACTACAAGGCAGGACCAGTCCTTGGAAAGGGATGACATGCTTGGGAGAGTGGAGAGACAGCGCAGGAGAGGAAGACCCTCAATGAGATGCATTGATTCAGTGACTGGGGGGATGGAGGTATGTGTGTTGGAGACAGTGAGATTGGCACAGGATAGAGCAGAGTTTAGGGCTGTTGTACATAGGATTGCTATGAGTCACAATCGACTCAACGGCACATAGTAACAACAACATACAGTGAGCCCATTGTTCAAACAAAACCATATGTGAAAGCCCAACACACTAATTAGAAATTTTAATTGCTCTGAATAAATGAGGATTAGTACACTCAGATGTCTCTCCTATACTCTACTTCCTCATGAACATTCCCAGAGACACCTTGTCTGAAGGTTATAAGAAACCTTGAAGCCTATATGGAATCTTGAGAATCATGGAACTTAAATGTTTCCCTCCCAGCCCTAAAAGTCTGTCATTTGTCAATTCTTATATTATTTGGATTCAACTTTTCCTCTTTAGTCTCACAAAAGGGCCTTTTAAAGTTTCTTTTCTAATATATTACGAATAGTTTTCCTTATACAACCAGTGTTTCTCTAAGTACATTTTTCATATTTCTTTTAAAATGTTTCTCTTAATCTTTACACTAACTCTTTAAGCAAGAGAAACATACCTGAAGCAATGTTTTGAGCAAAGATCATGGTTCAAAGACTAAGGTAGGCCTGATCTAAACCATGATATTTTCAATTGTTTCCTATGCATTTGAAAGTTGGATAATGACTAAGGAAGGCTGAACAAGAATGGATGCCTTTGAGTTGTGGTGTAAACAGAGCATTGACTATCTCATGGACTGCCAAAAGAACAAACAAGTTTGTCTTAGAATACTAGAGAAAGAAAGGAAAGTTCTCAACAAGATAAATTGACATCAAGACTGTAACAAAGGGTTTAAACATATCAGGGCTGGCAAGGATGGCACAGGATAGGCCAAGTGTTCATAGGATGGCTAGTTAACTCGATGGCAGCTGAAAACAACATTATTGGGAACCCTAGTGGTAGCCCTGGACCTGCTCACCAGGTCGTGCCAAGAAATCTGGAGGACAGATGTTAGCCAATTATTCATCCCCATATTCATTCTCATTCCCAAAAAGGTGATCCAGCAGAGTGTGGAAATTATCAAACAATATCACTAAGATCACACTAAGCAAAATCCTGCTGAATATTATCCAAAAGGGACTGGAAACAATGCATCAACTGAGAACTACTAGAAAGATAAGTTGGGTTTAGAAGAGGCTGGAGCACTAGGGATATCATTGCCAATGTCAGATGGATCTTAGCTGAAAGCAAAAAGTATCAGATTTGTGTTTTATTGACCATGCAAAGGCATTTGACTGTGTAGATCACCTTGAGAAGAATGGGAATCCCAGAACACCTGATTGTGCTCATGCAAAACCTATACTTAGACCAGGAAGCGGTGTCTGAGTAGAACAAGGATGAATAGAGCAACCATGGTTCAGGAACCATGGAGTTCCAAGAAAGGAGTGTATCAGGGTTGTGTTCTTTCTCCATAGTTTTTCAATCAATATGCAAGACAAATCATGTGGGAGGCTGAACTTTATGAAGAGGAAAATGACATCAAGACTGAAGGAAGGCTCATCAACAACCTGAGTTATTCCAAATGGCATAACCTTGCTGGCCAAAACTGGGGAGGACCTGAAGCATCTGCTGCACAGGGTCAAAAGACTGCAGTCTTCAATACAGATTGGATCTCAACATCAAGAAAACAAAGATTCTCACCACCGGGCCAACTGGCAGCATCATGATAGATGGAGAAGAGATTATGAAATTGTTAACAATTTCAACTTGCTCACATCCACATTAGCATCAGCAGTCATGAAGTCAAAAGATGAGTTGCATTTGGAAAATCTGCTGCCAGAGACCTCTTGCTTAAGAACAGTTATGTCAGTTTGGAGAGTAAGGTGTGCCTGATCCCCGCCATGGTCTTTTCAATTACTTGTTATGCATTTGAGAGCTGGACAATGACTAAACATGACAGAAGAAGACTCAATGCCTTTGAGTTGTGGTGTTGGAGAGGAGTATTGAATATACCCATGGACTGCCATGAGAACAAACAGACCTGTCCTGGAGAGGGTGAAGCCAAGTTGCTCTTTGAAGGCAAGGATAGTGAAGCTCTGTCTCACAAAATGTGTGCATGTTGCTAGGAGGGATCAGACCTTGGAGAAGGGCATTATGCTTGAAGGGTAGAGGGATAGTACAGGAAAGGAAGACCCTGGGTGAGATTAATTGACTTAGTGACTGTCAAATGCAGGCAGGTGTGTCAGGGACAGTGAAATTGGCTCAATATAGGGCAGAGTTCAGAGCTATTGTGCATAGTGTCAATATGAGTCATAATCGATTCAAAGGCACATAACAACAACAGCAACTAGTGGCAAAGTGTGTAGAGTGTTGCACTGCTAACTCAAAGGCTTTGCCTCTCTGGCCTTTTGAACTCGCCTGTGGCACCACAAGAGAAAGTTGAACTATCTCCTCCCATGTGACTTATAGCCTTAGAAACCCAATGAAGGCTCAGCTATGAGTCAGTTCCAACTCTATGGTAATGAGTAAGTATTGATATATTATTACAGCCCACAACTTGAGCCCACTGCCAGAGAAATCATCCCTACCTTAGAGAGCTCTGGTGGCCTACTGGTAAGAATCTGCACTGCAACCCCGAAGGCACAAGGTTTGAATCCACCAGCTCCACAAGAGGATGGGCAATCTCCTCCCATGCAGCTTACTGCCTCTGAAAACACACAGGAGAGTCAGCTACGGATCGGTTCTGACTCTATGGCACACAACAACCACCTTAGGATTGTGTTTGCTACTGCAAAAGTAGTAGAAACCAGAGCATATAAGATACTGGAAAAGTGTTTCGTTATTTGGAGTCAGAATTCAACTCGACAATGGAGGATTTTTTATATGTGCCTCATATTGTGCCCACTTACTTCTTCCTTAACCCAGCTTTCTATTGTCAGGCTCATGTCCTGCAAAGTTTTCTTAGTTGCATTTAACATCAGACTACAATCTGCAACCTGCTGAATTTCAGTTATTCCTCTCCACACAACGTAAGATGGCAGCTCTCCTACACTTGATTGTCTAGACTTCACTGAGCGATTTTTTACCCCTAAGAAAGACCTCAATGATATTTCTTCTACTAATCTTGATTTAGTTGTGTTTGTGGATGATTGTTGTTTAGGATCCAGCCCTGACAGTTTTCACTACCAACCTAGATAAACAATTAGGATTTCTACTGAGGTCATTGAAAATCAAGTTCTTTCTGAAAGCCACTTCAGCTCAACAAGTTGGATGAAATACCTTTATTAGAGCTTGTAAAAGCACTTCAAGAAAATCTGCTAGTGCATTTTTATGGAGAGGAGGAATTGTTTGGGAGCTCTGGTGTCTTAGTGGCAAGAATTTGTGCTGCAATCCCAAAAAAGCACAGTTCTAATCCATGAGCTGCCCCTTGGGGGAAGGATAGACAATCTCCTCCCATGTGATTAACCGCCTCTGAAAATCCACTGGATGGTCATCCATGGGTCAGTTCTGATTTCATGGCATCCAGCGATAGCAACAGGCATTGTTTTGGAATTATACACAATTGTTGCATGTTACAGAAACAAAGAGGATTTTTAAACATCTGTTATGCTATTGTTATTACACGCAGACAAGTCAGAACCAACTTGAAGCCAACCTTCTAGTGTACTGTCAGGAGCTGCAAACACGGGAGAGGGCCCATCTTTCTATCCTGGATCCACTGGTGAATTCAAACTGCTGTCTTTGGGTTGGAAGCACAACTCCTTACCCACTAGGCTGCCAGAGATATCCCATAAAAAATGCATAATTAGTAGTGGACATTCTGGGCATGTTACTATTTCTCTTTTACATTACAATGATAAAAATAAAAACTCACCAACCAAAACAAGTAAACTGAAGAAATTAGAAGAAATCGTCTCGCTGATTTGGCAATCAGACAAGCTGCCTCTCAAGTTATTTCTACACCGACAATAAATAAAGGGACTTCCCAAATTGCCTATGGATAATTCCAACCTTCATGAATTAACTTTTGAAAAAATTGTAAAAGACCAACAATTACCACAAACTGATGAAATTAAGGCCTAGAGAAAAGCAGCTGTTGCCAAAATTCTGTCACTAAATTGTGGATTAGGCCTAAGAAGAAAACTATGTGCATATCCCGATGAACGAGCCTTACATAAAGGTTCCCACATAGGGGAAAGTAAAATGATTGAGACTTTGAAAAATACTGGTAAGGGGAAAGTTTTAACCCTGCCAAACATGTTGCCATCCACTCCTCTATTTTTCCTCCCTGCAATCTCAGGAAAAACTTTAAACTCCTGCCTGCACAATATCCTTCACCTTCTTGTGATTGAATGGCAGCAATATTTTGCTTTCACCCTCCAATGATTATAAAAATGTATCAGTAATGATTTGTATATTTTCACATTGTATAGAAGACTTCTGCTGTCAGCTTCTGCAGGCTTTGTAGCAAAGAAAGTTCATGAAAACTTTATGTCTACCAAGGGAACACAGCAAGTTACAGTGATTGGAGAGCTCATTTTACTGATCAAGTCATTTATGAATCATAAAGAGGTTTTCCCATTTATCAAAGATCACATTGTCTCTTTTACCCTCAATCTTCTAGCCAAGTAGAGAGAACAATGGAATAATAAAGACTCCAACACCAAGCTTTGGGAAACTTTACATTTATGCTGATGGCAGTGAGAAAAGTCCTTCACTTAGTTCTTTTAAACCTTGTGTTTTACAAACTTAATCTCTATGGAATAATTACCGAGAGATCCATGGTCCTTCCTTATATTGCCTACATTTACGCCAATACTGTTCAATTTTAATTACTAAAAGATTATCATCATTATTCAATATACTAAAGAATATCTTTCACAGGTTAGAGACATTTTTGATGAACAGAAACTAGACTCCAGAATGCATTTAACATCTCCCCAGGAAAATGTCTATGTTGGAATAGACACCAAATAAGACTCAGTATTCTTCAGGGATCTATGTGAAAGCAAAGAAAAAGGAAGAAAACCTTGTATTCATTCGTCACAGCTAAAAAGTGCTAAGAAAAAGAACGAAACCTTATATTTAATTCATTTGTCACAGTTAAAAAGTGCTAAGACTCCTCTTTGGACCAGTTAGCCCACAGAAGACTTGAGAGTGAATAAAGGACCCTGTCACCACAATCAAGGAGCTTTGATGGCATAGTGTGGTATGTGTTGGGCTACTGACTGAGAGGTTGGCAATTTGAATAAACCAGCTTTTCCATGGAAAAAGATAGATAGTCTCTTCCCACAAAGATTGACAGCCTCAGAAAGCCTGTGAAGAAAGCTGGAAGTTGTCGGGATTAACTTGATGAGAGAGGGTTCAGCTTGGGGTTTATCACGGGAAGCAGGTGACATCTGAGGCCCACAACTGACTGAAGACCCTGGACAAGGCCTGAAAACACACTTGATTATTTTCTTTTTTTCCTTTGTTACAATCATACCTATGCTTAATTTTTTCCTAGATTGGGCAGATGCTTATCTGACAATTTTAACAGGTTTATTCGTTGGCTATGTGGCACTCTCCCAACATCAAACCAACCCTGGTCCCTCTGGTGGACCTTTCCACCACAGGGATCAGACTGAGTTGATCTTGTCCTGTGGATACAGAACAACAGAGAAATGAGCCATTGCTACAGGAAATCACTGTTACTAGGCTTTCATTGATAAATGGCATTTTTTTTTTCAATCCAAGCACAGCCTAAGCCTTAACTCAGCATTTAGTCTTAGCACAACCTGTCCTTTATGAAATAAATACACCCAAGAAAAGCCTCAATGAAATGAATTTTCTGTCACTTCTCAAAGAGTGCAAGATTTTCTTCTTTGATGTCTTTTCTCAGCTGACAATAGACACATGGCTAGTGTACATATGTTAATAGGTTTCCCAGGCACTTAGGAATCTTAATCTCAAATCATAAAGACCTTAAGAAGGACCTCAGATGGCATCCATACATTTTTATTTAAAGAAAGATAAATGTGGCATTAATTCAGTACACAGCTAGTGCGGGGGCAGGGGCGGGGGGGAGGAGGTTAAGAGTTGATTCAAAATACTTATGTGCGTCCTTACCCTTCCCGAGCTCATAATTTCTGCACATGCTTAATAGGTCATGTCATAGTTAATGCTTCAGGAATTGCTTCATAAACCCTCCTTAAAGCCAGCTACTGCAGATGATTGTGGAATCCTAACACCAAGGCAACTCGCTGCTTAATTAGAACAGCTAATTCAGCCCTAACAGCAGTTCCATCCAGATGCTCAGATATGGTTCAGCGTATGGAAATCTGGAGTGAGGGGATTTATCCAGGATGCTGAACAAAGAAAGCGATCATTATCTATGGTCAGGAAAAAGTATTCTAATTAGTGTTAATATCCTCCTGCTGAGCTTCCTGACATCAGCATGTTGATCCCTGTCTCTGAGCCTTCCAGTATCTGGGTGTCTTGGTGACACCCAAGCATCAGGGCAGTGATATTCTGTGCCGATGTGACACGAGGGTGGGGTGTACCGTCCAGAGGAAAAGAAACTGTTGAAAAATGCCACCTATCTTGTCTTCCTAAAAAAGGGTGTTTATAAAAATTTATGAGGCTAGTATAAGTCATCTGGTGCCAGCTATGAACCCATAGTAATAGGTAGTGATTTGATAAAAGCCTAGAAAGATATGTAGGGCATCATCTTCAAACATCTGAATTGACAGGAAGGCATGCACACCATTGAATCAGGCACCTGGATGCCCATTAAGTCCTGTGGCTTCTCAACAATGAATAGACTCTGCAGGAGAGTACATCCACGCCCTTGCTTAATTACTAAATCCCTGTTGATGAGGCCAATGGCAGGAAGAGGTGCAGCTGGGCCTTCCTCTGGATCGTTTCTTTTCATCTACCCCCTGTTTTCAGCACCCCAAGTGAAAACTAAAGAGACACCCCTAAAGCACATACTAAGGAAGAGAAACTTTACATGCAAGCCACACTTGGAAAGGGGGAGTGGAAAAGAGAGATCTCAGCAAGTCATAAATTTCCCAGTCTTAAAATTTGAGAGACTTATCTGGCTTAGCTGGAGCCCCCTCGCTTGAGGTCTCATGTGTGCTGGGCATACGTGAATCTATACTCTTATGTCAAATATAACATGTGTGCCTTGTGGTCAGCACCAGGCCTGAGGAAGAAAAAGCCATCTCACCAGGGATCCATGAAAGTAAACTGACAGCAAAAAAAAGAAGGCTCTTCCCTAATCTGTTTTTCCTGACCTGAAGGAAAAATGGCTAATCTGAGACTCTGGTAGAAGTATTGAAATGTCTGTATTAGAAACGTGTCCATTTTGTGTCTTGTGAATTTTTTTTCAACCTTAGGAATAGAGAGTGGATACATAGGGGTACAAATGCCTTCTGGGAAGATCTAACTCATCTCTTTCTTCCAGATGCTGTTTAGCTGCTGGGGTCCTTGATCCTAGAGCCAAAAGAAGATCTATGCGACCATTTTTCAGAAGATTCAAAACTAAGTCCAACTGTATCTACCTATCGTACTAGATCCCTTTTAAAAAATGAAATATTAATTGTGTATTTTGTTCTTTTTAAAAAAAAAAACAACCTCAAATTAGTTCTCTAATGATAAAGCAATAAAACTCTGAACCTATTGCCATTGAGTTGGCTCAGACTCGTAAGGATTATGAGTAGAGCGGCCCCAGGGGGTTCACAAAGCTGAACCTCTTTATAGGAGCAGCACACCGCCATAGCTTTCTCCCTCACAGGAGCTGGCAGGTTGGAACAACCGTCTTTGTAGTTAACACTAAATACTTAAGCACTGTGCCACCAGGATCCCTGCATCAACAATGTTGTTGTTGTTATTATGTGCTGTCAAGTTGGAACTGGCTCATAGCTGACCTTCCAGTGAGTTTTCAGAGGTAGTGCATGTCCTGGAGCAGCTGGTAGATTCAAACCATATGCCTTTGGGTTGGCAATGCAACTCCTTACCACCAAGCCAACCGAACTCATGACTAATGATGGTTGGTGAAAAACGAAAGACTTCATTGAGTGTCAGTCACACCATAAAAGAGTGTTTTCTGGTTTATCATTGATTAACAATTGAATAATTATAATTCTAAGTTTAAGTGTAAGTCTGTCTCAGCCTTCTGTGTTATTTCTTAGAGCTAAGTTAGAAGGTAAATATGAGTAAATAGAGAAAGTGTTCAAAGTAAATAGCAAATGGATGAACGGGAAACCCTTTTGTTTTATAAATTTTCATTCAAGTTACATCAAACATAAAATAAAATTATGACAGCAAAGGGAGGGAAAAGTAATGGGACCAAGATAAATACCCAAAATAAAGAAAAAAGGAGAAAGGAAATCATAATAACAATGCTTATTCTTATTGTCATTGGTATTGGCACTGTTGGTAGTGGTATTTCTAATAGAGAAAAATGCAGCAAGTCAAATTTTTTCCTCACCAAAATGCAGATAATCAAGAATTATCGGAGAAGGAGGTGGCCCAAAACTACCTAATAACAACCTAAGAAGTAAGAAAGGAAATGTAGCAAATGTTTTCACATGTGTAAAAACCAGTTGCTGAAAAGCGAACTTCAACATGTCAACTCCCTGAGCGTCAGAATAAAAGGGTCCCCAAGGGTCTTCAGGGGGGCTCACTTTTCAGATACAGACCACCAGGCCTTTCTTGGGAAGTGACTCTGGGTATCTGGAACTTCCTATAAACCTAGGATCCTTTTTTTTTTCCTTACTAGACTTGGGTAAGTGATAATTTATGAAGAAAGTAATTAAGAGAAACATACAAGACAGGGGCACTTTAGCCAATATACATCATCTCCAACACCCATATATTTACTCAGCTCACCTCTTTATACACAATATTAATGAAATTCATTCATTCTTCCAATGAATATTTATTTGAGAACTTGTCGTTAGGTGCTGTCAACTCATAGCAACCCTATGAACAATAGATCTGAACCCAGACTTATCCTGTGCTATTGTCATCATTTCTGACATACCCAAGCCTATTGCTGCAATCACTGTGTCAATCTATCTCATTGAAGGTCCTCTTCTCTTTCTCCTAACCTCAACCTTTTTAAGGAAGATATCCTTTGCAAAGAATAGCCTCTCCTAATGATATGTCCAAAAACATGTGAGACGAAGCTTTGTCATCTTTGCCTTCAAAGAGGATTCTGGCTGCACTTTCTCCAAGACATATCTATTTGTTCTTTTTTAAAAAATATAATTTTAATTATTATTTTGTGTGTCTATACTGTCAAATCAAATCTGACTGATACAGGAGGAGATTGCCCGTCCTTCTCCAGCAGAGCATCTGGTGGAATTGAACGGTGTACCTCTGGGATTGCAGTGCAGCTTCTTGCCACTAGGCCACCAGAGCTCTTTAGGTTTAAGCGATCTTTTGCCTTGAGTTCAGATATACTATTTTTCTCATCTCATCTGGGCCCACTCATACATCTGTGGTCAACTCTGCTTCTGCAGGTTGGCAGATCCTCAACTAGGGCAGTAAAAGTAACTGGGCCATGTGTCTCTCACCCTCCAATAACATACACGTTCTGCAGGTGCCAAGAGGAGAGCAGAAATCCACCAAAATCACAGGTCAGAAGTGGCACCTTATAGCTGCTGCCACATTGCATGACCGGGACAAGTCACAGGGAGCTCCAATTCCAGAGGGCTGAAGAACAGACTTCCTATCCTGACAGCTGTTGTTGTTGTTAGATGCCATTAAGTCGACTACGAATTACAACGACCCAAGAACAATGGATCTGAACCATCACCTGTCTAGCGCTGTCCTCCTGATCTCTGATAGGTTCACCCCATTGTTGCAGTCACTGTGTCCATCTATCTTGTTGAGTGTCTCCCTCTCTTGCTGGGGTCTCGCTCTCTTGCTCTGCTCTTTCACTTTTCCCCAGCATGATGTCTTTTTCCAAGTACTCACCTCTTCTGACAATATGCCCAAAGTCAACAAGATTAAGTTTCATGATCCATGCATCTAAGGCACACGCGGTTCCAGTTCTTCCAAAAAAGAGTTCTTTGTTCTTTTGGAAGTCATAGTATATTTAAGCGCTCTGGTGGCCTAGTGGCAAGAAGCTGCACTGCAATCCCAAAGGCGTGCCATTCAAGGCCAACTTATCCTCCATGGGAGAAGGATGGGCAATCTCCTCCCGTGTGATTAACTGCCTCTGAAAACCCCCCAGAGGGTCAGCTATGGGTCGGTTGCAATTCGGTGATACACAACAACAACAGTATATTTAATACCCTTCTCCAACTCCACAATGAAAAGGCAGCCTCAATTCTTCTGTCATCCTTATTGATTGCCCAACTTTCAGATGCACAGGAAGCAAATGAAAATAGGAGGAACTGTAAAAATTGCATTTACAGACACATTGAGAGGTGAGGAGACAGGGGAGGAAAGAATGATGCCTGCTTTTGCAGTCTCACACAGGTGCCTGTGGGTGAGCCAGGCCCAGAGGCTGCAGTGATAAACAAAGCAGACGTGGCCCTGTCTTCCTGGAGTTTACAGTCTATTTATCTCTGCTAGTGCTGCTACAGGGGGGGAATGCCCGCCTGTAGCTCAGCTAGAACACAGGCTGAAGGCCTATTTACCTGTGAAACCCAATGTTTATTTCATTAATCGCACTTGGCACCTGAGCCAGGGGATTCTGCCTTCTCAACATGAGACCTATTAACACGCCTTATTGTGAATAGAACTCATTACTAAAATTGGATCTTCACCAAGCTGTTCTCAGTTGCTTCCCTTCAAAGCGCCAGTCTTATTAAGCAAAGGACAACCACAGCTCTGTCAAAAATCTTATTTTCATTTAAAACAAAGTCCTTTGCTCACTGCTTCAGAATCCCTAATGCATCTGGTGCCCTGGACGCAAATTATTTGTCCAGAAGGTGACCTTCCTGTGGTGGCTTCTCCCAAGAAACAGCTTCCAGCAAACATGCGGCAAGCTGAAGGGCCAGGAGGCCTGGCCAAGGCCTGTGGGTCGTCCACCTTCCAGATGTCAGAACCCAGAGACAGAAGGGGATTGTCTCCAAATGGCCTCTTCCCTTGGCACCCCAGAGGAGCAGCCATGTGGTAGACATGGCCTCTCTCTGCCAGCACCGATCGGAGCTCGCCGAGGGCCAAGAGTTCTGAAGAGAACTTGTCAAAATCTGGCAGAAGGGCTAAGTTAATTTCTTCAAGTGCTTCGTCTCATCAGTGCATCGTCTTGGAAAAATAGGCCTTGTTGTAACACACCATGCAGTTGATAACATCTCATAGCAAGCCTATGAACAATGATCTGACTTTGCCTTGTCCTGCAACATTCTCATCATCTCTGATGTCCTGGAGCTCGTTGTGACAGGCACTGTGTCAGTCCCTCTCATTGAAGGTCTTCCTCTCTCTCTGACCCTCCACCTTTCATGATATCTTTTTCCAAGAAATGGCCCCTCCTAACATCCTAACCAAAATATGCCAGACAAAACCACCACCCTTGCCTACCAGGAGCACTCTGGTTGCACCTTCTCTAAGACCTGTTTGTTCTCTCTCTCTCTCTCTCTCTTTTTTTTTTTTTACAGTCCATGAGATATTCATGCTCATCTCAAACACCACGACTCAAAGGCATTGTTTTTCTTCAGTCATCCTTATTCGTTGTCACACTTTCAGATACATAGGAAACAAACGAAACATCAAGTACCTCATGGTCTTTAGACTGACATTATTGCTCTTCAGCACTTGGAAAATGGAGCTATTATCACTTTTTTCTTATACTAACACACATATGCCCTTGTATATCCACTCACATCAAGTAAGATTGGTCAACAAACTTATAAAGCACCCTATATTGCTATTATTAATTGCCATTGTGTCAATCTTTGAGTTATGGTGAAAGAGGATGAAATGCTATGCAATCCTGCACCATCCCAATTTGAATTGTGGATCAGATCACATGATCCACAGGGTTTACATAAGCAGATTGCCAGGTCTTTCTTCCTGGTCTCCTTAGTCTAGTAGTTCTGTTGAAACTGGTTCAGCATTATAGCAACGCAAAGCTACTACAGATTGGTAATGCTAGTACATTAAGTGCATGAGTCAGGAATTGAACTCAAGCCTACTGCATGGAAGGCAAGAATCCTAGCAGGAAAACACTGCTATCCCCTTAAAGCACTTTAACTGAGTTACAAAGACACAAGGCCCAGTCCCTGTGCTCAAGCATTTGTTACCTTGTAAAAGAGGACAGTGAAGCTTCTTAAAATTCTGGGACTGCAATTATAAAATGGTTTCAGTTCGTGTCAAGCAGAGCAAGCAGTGTGGTTAAAAAGGGAAAAAAATGGGTGTTACTGATTATAATATGGTTCTATAACTTTGAATAAAAGACTTCCTTTGGACTGCAAGTCTGAATGTTGCTTCATCATCCTTTTCTGACAATAGTCTTTACCCAATGGGTCAAAAGTTTTGGAAGAGCCCAACAGCATAGTGACTTGAAATCTTGAAAAAGGGATGGCTAATGTTAGGAAATTGAATTCCCAGGGCAGGTGAGGCTCTAACAATCCCCTGGAAGAGGCAGGACAAGGAAGAGCATAAGCAAGGAGGCTCTGCCCACCCGGGAGGGTCACACTGGGACGGGTGCCCTGGCCCCTCTTCATGGCCGGTCTGGGCCTGTTCCCTGAACCTCAAAGGCACTGTTTCTTCATCTCCAGATTATTGCTTTCACACACCTTGGCTGCTTTTCCAGGCAGCCTTACCTGAAAGGTCATCATGAAAATTCACCTGGTGGCTTTGCCTGGAGCACTGGCTCCTTAGAAGTCCCATCCTCCATTCATCTGAAACGTCAGTGGCACATACACTTTGGGTTTTTCAACATTACTTAACACAATGACATACACCTGCGAATCCCAAAACAAAACCCACTGCCATGGAATTTAATTCAGACAGCAGAACTGCAAGACCAGGGTTGAGACCAGACATACAGCAGGGAGCTGCAGCTTTTCCCTTTTATTCTGAAATGTATGGAGAACCAGGGACTGTAATTGACCCAAGTGCAATCAACCCAGGAAAATCCAGTTAAACAACTACAAGGTTGAACATCCCAACTCCCAGAGTCAAGTCCCCCAATCCAATTCCAGACAGTTCCCTGGCTTGTTAATTTCAAAAGAATGGAGGAAAGGTCCTCAATTACAGCACCATTTCCTCCAGGTCATAAAATATGATTCCAATAGGTCACCGCTGGCTGGAGCCAGGAAGGGCTGTGGCGGGTTCTACAACGTGAAAGCTGAGGAACTTCCGTGGGGGCCTGCTTGGGCCCGCTATCAGCTTTCTTGCACTTCCTTTGAGGAACAACATGCAACAAAATAGCTGCTAGGCTTGGGAGAATGGGAGGAATGGCAAACGGACCCAAGACACCAGAGGATTGTCATCCAGCTGGCCTCAGGCCTTGCTGTTCTGTTAATCATTAAACCAAGGCTTCTCCACAACCTCTTCCCTCTGCCCAGACATTAGGGACAGATGGGCCTACGAGGAGGTTCCAAAAACATTTCTATATTCTGCCTCAAGATAATCCTGAAAAATCACAGTTCTAGCAGAGTAAGGAGAACTGGTGATATTATGTCTGTTTTGTAAATGAAAACTTGAAAACCTGAGAGGCAACGTAATTGATCCATGGTCACAAGCAAGTCACTGGGACCAGAACTCAAGGCCCAGGACTGTCAGGAGATTTCTCCTGCTCCTCAGAACCCTAGAATTACCTCCAGCCCCACTCCCAGGGAGTTGACTTTGGCTCGTGGGGACCCATGGTTATCAATGGAAACTGTGCCCCTGAGGATTCTAAATACTGAGTTTTCAGAAGGGGATCGCCAGGCCTCTCTTCCGAGGGGCCTCCAGTGGACTCAAACTTCTATCCTCATGGTCAGCAGCCTAGTAAGTGAATTTTTGGTACTCTTTAAGGCCTGGTAGATTTTTGGTACTCCTTAAGGGCTGGTAGACTTTCCATTTTCAGTCTGTCTTTTGGGCCATGTTTTATCTCCAGCTCACAGCCTAGGGCCTGACTCACAAAGTCACTCATTCAGTTAATATTTCATAACTAAATTGTGCTAAACCTGACACTTCTGATTCCAAACACATAGTACTAGAATCCACTTCTGCTCGAAAGTCTTTTCCTTCTTTGTAGCACTAGCTATAAAAAGAATATAAACAAAACAAAAACAAACAGATCCCACGATGCAGAGAGGCTTACAGGTAGCATTCTAATGTAGCCCTCCAGTTTTCCTCCAGGAAGAGGAGCATTGATATTATATAAAATGTAAAACTGTCAAGTGTAACAATTGCAATGGCTTGCAAACAGTGGATTGTAAACAATATCCCTCATTACCAAGTAGTTTTAAATTATTGTTGGCAATGTTGCAAAATACTCAAATATATATAAATACACTAACTTATTAGTGTTCTTACGATTGATTAGGGAGCCCTGGTGGCATAGTCCCTAAGGAGTTCGGCTACTACCCCAAAGCCTATGCCTCTCTGGTGATTCCAATCTATCGTGGTGCTATGAGAGAAGGATGAGCAATCTTCTCCTCCCCTGCCACTTACAGCCTCCAAAATTTCGCTAGAGGGTTACTTATGAGTAGGTTCCAACTCAATAGCAATAAGTTTTAGGCTATTTTTAATTGTTAATTATTCTTCCTGACTCTTAAATTATTTTAATAAATCTAAGATGAGCATAGATGTAAATAAAATTCTATTCAAATGTCTGATTATTTCCTTAGCATCAAGTTCTAGAAGTGAAATTATTTTTGAGGCTTTTATAAATAATTGTTAAATTGCTTTCCCAGAAAGACTGTAGCCTAAGGTTCTTTTAAGTTACATCAGAAAATAAGTAATATAACTGAAAGCAAACTTGGGAATCATCTGCCAAAACGCAAATCGCTTTATAGATGGGAAGGAAGGCCCTGGGAGAGTTTGTCCAGAGCTATTTGATGTTTTGGTTAGCCTCTTGAAAAGAAAATAAGAGAGGAAAAAAGTAAAAGGGATTTAACATTCTTAAAGCATAGTTATGCAACAAAATATAGAGGAAATCAGTTGAAAATAGGGCCAAGGCCCGTCAGCAAGTGCTCAGTTGGCAGCTGATACTGCAAAGTTCTCTGTTCCAAGCCTTTACAGCCCTCATTTCACCGCACTGACTTGCTCTCTCCGAGGAGCCACATTACATCCTAAGTCTGCCCTCACTCTTGTCTTCTGCCAACATTTTCAGTCAAGAAACCCTTTCTCTGCACCTACTAGAGCCAGCCATTCCTTGTCAGTCAGTGAAGACTGTTTTGCTATGATGACAAAAATATTTCACTAGAATGTCCAGGCAAAGCAGGCAAGGAGGAAAGGCCAGATAATCTACATTTAAAAAATCAGCAGCTGGGAACACCATGTCTCACAATGATTGGCTAGCCCACATCTGATCATGGGGAGATAGCAGGACTGGGCAGTGTCTCATTCTGCTGCGCGTAAGTCACCATGAGTTGGGGCCAACTCCACAGCTGCTGACAGCAGTCTATATGCCAGGCACTGAGTTAGGGACTAAGAGTATATACTCTGGTGAGCAAGGCCAGGGGCCTCACTTCAAATAGTGTATATGCTAATGTTGGAGAAGCAGGTCATAAAGCATAGATGAATGACAAAAGTTCAATCACTGATAGCTGGCTTGAATAAAAAAAAATTAGGACAAGATTTGATGCCTTTGAGCTGTGGTGCTGGAGAAGAGTGTTGAATATACCATGGACTGCTAGGAGAACAAACAGGTTTGTCCTGGAGAGGGCGAAGCCAGGCTGCTCCTTGGAGTCAAGGATTCTGAGGCTTCATCTGACATACTTTGGGCATGTTGCAAGGAGGTTTCAGTTCTTAGAGTGGGACATCTTGCTTGGGAGGTAGAGAGAGGAAGACCCTCAATGAGATGGATTGACTCATGGGGGTAGATATATTGGAGACAAGAAGGTTGGCACAGGATAGAGCAGGGTTCAAAGCTGTTGTCCATAGGGTCACTATGAGTCACAGGTGACTTGACAGCACATAACAACATACTATGATGTAATGGAAAGAGTGGTAAAGGGCAACTTTTCTGAGAATGTAATATTTGAATGAAGATCCAAATGGTGACAAGGAACCAGCTATCTGATAATTCAGAGAAATTATTTTAAGACCTTGAGCAGGGAGCGTAGGTGTCTGCTACCACTTTCCTGCAGTCCTAAGATCTGTAGGTTACTTATTGCCTCACAGCTTGTCCCCTATACTAACAAAGAAAAATACACCCAATAACCAATTTCTCATAAGTAATCTATTCCTGTGCAATCTATAGCCTCAGAAAACCCACTGGAAGCATAGCTATTAGTTGGTTCTAACTTGATGGCAATGAGGATATTTTTATTTCTGGGTAAGTCACTTTAACCTCTATGTGCCTCAGTCTCTGTATCCAGGACTGAGGCTTAGAACAAAGATGCCTCTGTTTGCACTCACTGAAAAAATTAAGAAGCTGAAGCTCTGGGCAGCTGGAGTTAGAATGACAGGCTGACAAGAGATTGTGAGTGTGGACTTGTGGTCTACCAAGAATTCACTTCATAGTCTCACAGGAATTCCACCTCAGTGCTTTCATCTGTAAAACCCAGATAAGAGAAGTCCAGGGGGTGGCAGGGATCAAACAAGGACACGTTGCCTGCCTGGCATGTGGTAGACAACTTAATGAATGCTGCCTATTATCATCGTTCTACCATCTGTCAGTTTGCCACACTACCGTGGCCTCCATGTTGCTCTGATCCTGGAAGCAGTGTCATCTATGATGGGAAAGTTCCCATGGGGCATTCACTCAAAGACTAGGAAGAAAGGTTTGGCAACTACCTTTTGAAAATTAATGAGACTTTATGGACCACAACAAAATGTTTTCCAACTGGCTTGCTTTGGCGTTGTCTTCAGAAGACAGTAATTGCAAGAGACAGTGGGTTTGGTGAAGCAGAGACCCAGCGAGGATCTGGGATGGATCTGTATGATGGATTCTTGCAACAGCTGAAATGATGGGCTCAGACATGGTGATGATCTTGAGGACGATGCACGATCAAGCCAGTCTTTGGTTCTGCTGGACATAATAAGCTTAACATGAGTCAGAGCTGATTGGACAACAGTCTCCATCTACTCTTCTGCTGGTACCAATGTTGTTGCTTACAGCGATCCAGTGCAAGGGAATAGAGCAGCCTCACAGGGGTTTCTAAGCTGTTATCTCACCAGACAGATTGCCAATGCTTTCTCTCACAGAGCAGTTGGGCAGGTTTGAACTGCCAAACTTTTCATTAGCTTAGCCATTATACTACTGGTTCTCTGTATTATCATTAGTACAAAGGGAATGGGGGGAACCTGAACATACAGACAAAACAACCCATCCCACTGTCACAGAGAAGGGATTCTGGCTCATGGCCATCCTCCATGGAGTCTCCAAGGCTGCAAGTCTTTATGGAAGGAGAGGGGATGGCCTGTCCTTCCCCCGTGGAGCAGCTGGGGCACTTGAACTGCTGACCTTCCATTTAACAGTCCAACACTTAACAATACCAAGGACATGCCACCAGGGCCCCTTATTACCACTGCCATTAAAAATCACCATAACTCACTGCCCTCCAGCCAGGAAAGATTCATAGATGACCGTCAAATTTTCAAAGGTTTTAAATCACACAGGAAGCAATTATCCATATTGCTCCCTCACTAGTGAATTTTAAACCACCAGAGAGGCTCCTTATATGGGTTAGCAACACAATGTCCTATGTCCTACACCATCATGTTGTGTACTGTCAAGTCAGAATCTACGCATAGTTGACCCTCCAATAGGTTTCCAGAGGTTGTAAATCACACAGGAGGAGATTGTCCATCTTTCTTCTACAAAGCAGCTGATGGATTTGAACTCTGTGTCTTTGGAATGGTAGCACCACTCCTTACCACTAGACCACCAGAGCTCCCTGTACCATGCTGCTCCTGTTGTTGTTGTTGCTAGGTGTCATCGAATTGACTGCAACTCATAGCAATCCCATGAACAATAGTTCGGAATCCTGTCCTTTCCTGTGCTATCGTCACACTCTCTGACACACTAGACCTCGTTGTGGAAGTCACCGTGTCACTGTGCCAATACACCCGAGAGTCTTCCTCTCCTTCACTGGCCCTCCACCTTTCAAAGCATCATGTCCTTCTCCAAGGAATAGCCACTCTTAGCAACATGCCCAAAGTATGTGAGGCAAAACCTCATAATTCTTGCCTCCAAAGAGCACTCTGGCTGCACCCTCTCAAAAACATATCTATTCATATTCTTGGCCATCTAGGAGATGTTCACTGCTCTCCTCCAACATCACAGCTCAAAAGCACCACTTCTTCTATCATCCTTATTCATTGTCCAGCTCTCAGATGCATAGCAAGTGATTGGAAAGACCACGACTGAATCAGACACATCTTAGTTCTCAAACTGACATCATTATTCCTCGATAATTTGGAGAGGTCCCTAAGGCAGATTTTACCTGTGTAATGTGTCTCCTTATTTCCTGACTGCTTGTACAAAGGGTGTTAAATGTGGTTCCAAGTAAGATGAAGTTGTTGACAGTTTCAATCTTTTCTCCATCCTGATGATTCTGTCTATCGGTCCAGTGGTAAGAATCTTTGTTTTCTTGGCATTGAGATGCAATCCATACCAAAGGCTGCATTCCTTGATTTTCTGCATCACGTGCTTCAAGACCTCCTCACTTTCAGCAAGCAAAGTTGTGTCATGTGCATAAAGCAGGTTATTGATGAATCTCCCTCCATTCCTGATGCCACATTTTCCTTCATATAGAGTCCATTAGGTATGGAGAGAGAATGCAACCCTGATATACTCCTTTCTTAATGTTAAACCATGCAGTGTTCCTCTGCTCTGTTCACACAACAGCCGTCTGGTCCAGGCATAAGTTTCGCATGAGCACAATTAAGTGTTCTGGGACTCCCATTCTTCTCAAGGATATATACCACTATAGCTGTCATTATAGACCCTCTCTGGTGATGAAGTGCTTAAGTTATCAGCTGCTAGCCCAAAGTTCAGTAGTTCAAATCTACCTGCTGCTCCATGGGAGAAGGGTGTAGCAATCTACTGCTACAAAGATCTCAGTGTTGGAAACTCTATGGAGTTGTTCTACTTTGTCCTGTAGGGCTGCTATGAGTCAGAATACTTGGCAATGGGTTAAAAAGGCCAAGCTTAGAAGCATCTATGTTCCCAGTCTAATGCTGATTGAAGAGAGTTCATGTCTCTAGGCCTTAGCTTGTCATCTGAAAATTAGGTACAGGGTTTATATGCCATCAGGATAACTCAAATCCCAATCCAGAGATCCTGGTTTAGGAAAGAGCTTCACTAACTGACAGCTGGGAACTCCTTCCTGGGTGAGTGCAAGACTGGAGGGTGTGGAGGGCTTCTCAATAAACATTACCCAGTACTGGGTGGCTTGTTAGGTTTCCCAGACGCTTATCTACCAGTGCTACCCACTTACCCCAGAGAACTGCTGATAATTTGAAGCACAGCTGCCAGGCCAGCAACATCTCTTCAGAACTTCAAATGAATGGCCGAAGACTCACCTACTTTCTACACACAGTGCCCAAGATAAGTCTCCCCCTCTCTTCCCAGGAAAGCTTTGAAGAACATCTTGACTGTTAACAAACAGCTTTTGATTAGGCTGGAGTTTGGTCTTTATTTTGCCTTTATCCATCAAACCCTTTTAAATGGGTTCTTTCACGCTCTTCAGATTAGCCTGAAGGAAACACCATGAAACAATGGGCCTAATTCTCTGTGGGTGCAGGGACTGGGCTGTCAGAGGACCATATCGGGCCTCCAGCAGGGATCTGAGTGGAGAGAAGAAATGATGTTCCTCAAAACCCTCCAAGTCATTTTCTTCCATTCAGACTCAGGGCAATCCCAAGGATTGCAGAGTCAAGCAGCTCCTCAGACATTTCAAGGAGAAAGATCACCAGGCTTTTCTTGTGCAGTATGACTAGACACATTTGAGCAATCACCTTTCAGATTAGTTCTTAAATGATCATAAAACACTAGCACCACTTAGATCATTGATGAAGTCACTAGCACTCATAACTAATAAGTTAGTTTTAAAAGTAAAGTAAGTGAAAAAATAAAGACAAGAAGATCTCTCTGGCTTAAGAGGACAATCTTCTTTTATTTTCAGAAAAAGCTAGTTTTCCTCAGGCCAAAAAGGAGCCTTGGACTGGTGACCAAACATGAGAGCTAGCCTAACACTAAAGGAACAGGAAGAGAGTCAGTAGGATTGGGCAAGGAGGAGAAAACACCATCACTCCTTTCCCAAAGCAGGTATGTTTCTGAAACTGTTCTGTGGAGACTTCCCCCCCTCCTTTTGGGTATTGATTGACTATCTAGTTGAACTGTGTTCATCTCTCATGCCTCAGCCCAGTCTGGCCCACTAGAACCTCCTCCCTTTGAACACTGAGAGATCTGGTGAAGATCACATGGCTCTGCTTGGAGAGGGCATGGGAAAGCCATCTGCCAGGTGGAGTAAGCACTTGAAAGGTAAAGAAAGACACACATGTCAAGACTCAATTTGAGTCCTTGAATGTAATCTTGCCTGATATGTGAAGTTTCAGCCCTTTGGCTTCCATCAGAAAAGCCCTAGTGGTCATCAGAAAAATCAGCCATTGAAAACCCCACGGAGCGCTCATCCATTCTAACACACGTGGTTTGGAATCAACATACACTGACTGGAATTGACTCTGTAGCAAACAATGTGTTTATTCATCCATTTGTTTGGATCTTTATAGCTGCTATACTATGTCATCCAATATGCGCGTGCGTGCACCATAACTGTGTTTTGAATTTGTGTTCAGACACTTGCACGAGAGGACAAAATCCCAAGGTAATAGTATCTGAGGTGTCCAATGAATGCATGGACAGTTATAAATGATGAAAGCGAGGTTTAGGAATATTTATCTGATGGCAAGTTTTTAATCAATCTGAACATAAAGATGAGGCTGGCAACTTGTTCCGTTAACTAAATATCAGAGTGTATTATTTCAAGCAGCAGACACTGACACTTTGTAATTATTATGGAAAGGACTTAGTTAAAGAATATGGGGAGCTCTCTATACAACGTAGCTAAGCATTTAAAAATATATAGATGAACACTACCACAGAGATGTTTGCTTGTTCTTGAAAGTATCTGAACCATTATTATTTCAACAGGTTAAAAATATTCTAATCTAAAACAAAATAACCCACCCACATTTAAACAAAACAGTTTCTATAGATATAGTTTTTATAGAAAAGTCATATCATTCATTCACTCATTGCCATTGAGTGGCAGTCGACTAAGCTGGCCCCCTTTACAGAGATTGTAAACCACACAGGTGAAGATGGCCAGTCTTTCCCCTGCAGAGCAGCTAGGAGAGTCGAACCATGAGAGATGCTGCCTCTGGGTTTAGCTGCACAACTCTGTAGGACAGACTAGGCCACCAGAGCTCCCTTGAGACATTGCATGCAAAAGGCAAAATTGAACTGGTAAAGAAAGCTGAAGAATCATTCTTTTTATTTTTTTAAATTTTAT
>NW_006399893.1:271618-300944 GCF_000299155.1 Elephantulus edwardii | reverse complement strand
TGTGTGTGTGTGTGTGTGTGTGTGTACTGTTAAATCAGATCTGACTAGTACAGGAGGAGATTGTCCCTCCTCCATCAGAGCATCTGGTGTATTTGAACCACATGCCTCTGGTTGCAGTGCAGCTTCTTGCCACTAGGCCACAAGAACTCCCCTAAGGAATCACTCTTAAAGCTATGTTGTTGTTGTTTGTTGTTAAATGTCATTGAGTAGCGACCCTATGAAGGAGAGGCCTCAACACTTGGGTGTCTCTCATCCTCTCTCCAGGTTCATAGGGTTTCTGGAGGCAAGCTATTACAGGAAGTGGATGCCACTCCTGCTTCCAAGCTTGTTTTAATCGGGGAGCTCCACCTCACTCTCTGTCCGCATTGGGTAAGCAACCATTAATGCATTTGACACATCAGTGTCACAGTGTTCATCCTCAAAGCAACCACAAGTGACCGCGGGACGGCAACTTGTACACCAGGGCTACACGACCTAGAGGAATGTCTGAACAAAAACAATGAAAGACAGGCCGGAGGGCCTGGTTGAAAGTCACCCACCTTTGGCTTGGTAGTGTCTTAAATCTATACATTTAGGAATAACGTCCACTTAATTGCAGAATTGATCTGGTAAGACAACAATGGGCTGCTGTGAAAGATTGCCTGAATTTCTGTTTGGCTGCCATTTTTGTGCTACTTCAAAGTAACTTTGGGGACCAGCACTCAAATTTATGACAATTGCTCCTGCCACCTCCCTCACTGTGACTTCTGTACCAGAAGTTCATAATGCCTGGACTTCTAACACTATCGTTGGTCTGTGTCCTTCCGTTTCTGGTCCTGAAGAGACTGCCCAGCACATCTGATTGGGGAGCTGAGTTATAAGCCTTCTACAATCACCTGCCTGCCTTGGTGCAGTTTTGCCCTTACACACAGAGTGCCCATGAGGCCTGATCACCTCTGTGGTGGTGCTGAGAAACTCCAAAATGCACAACTGAGGCAATCAAGTCACCTTTTCCATCTTCTCAGTCTTGGAAACAGCATCTTGATTCTCACTCAGCTCTGCAATATCCTGACCTTCCATACTAGGAGAGATGGGGAACTGACAACCAGATAAAGAGCTGTCTAGCCAATATTGGTATAAATTCTCAGAGACCAGAGACCAAGAGAGAAGTATTAGGCTGTTGTGTGATTCTGGATGGCTTCAGCTGCAAGTTCTATTCAACTGACTTTAAGAATAAAGAAAATGTTTTCTTTTACACATTAAAAGTCCAGAGAAAGGTAGGTCAGGAATAGTGAAATTGGCAGTTAATCTGATTTAACTACCAAGAGCCTGGGTCCTTTTTATTCTTTTTACTTTCCCTTCCTCAATAGGTTAGATGGGGTTAGTCGTCCCCCCCTCACAATATGACTGCCACAGTTCCAGATATCACAACTACAATGGAATAAAATCAGCTACCTCTTCCTTTGTGCTTTAGTCAGGATTAGAAAACCTTTCCCTAACATCTCCCAAGCAAACTTTCCGTCATGACTTATTGGTCAAAATTGTGTACCATGACCATGACAACCAATCACTGGCAAGGAGAACAGGCCACAAAAATTGATTTGGCCAAACTAGGTTTTATACCTAAAAATAGAAATGGATTCATCTATCTCTTAGGCAGGGGCTCAGTAGGGTAGACGCTGGAACAAAATCAAGATTCTGGAACATCTGCTTGTGTCCTAACTTGAAAATAATTGCTTTTAATGAGAACCGCTACTGCTAGGGATGTGTTGTGCGAGTGAACAGAACAGAAGTGGGAAAAATGTACAAACCACGCTTGCAGATAATGCTGTGTCCCCAGTGACTCCAATTTGTTTATGCAACATGTTTATTCATATGTTTGTTCATTTCCGTCCAAATGCTCTGCTAGAGAAAAAGTATCTGCCTGGATTGAAATAGACCTAAGACTTTGGCAGCGTGTCGGAAATGCAGACTAAGCCTCACCCTGCATCCACTGGCTCAAAAGCTGCATTTTATTAACACCTCAGTTTAAGCAGCACTGTTGCCAAAGTGTTCCAGGCACGTGAGATCCACATCTCTGTCCTCTGAGATTGTTAAATAGCCTGTTAATAGGTGAGTGTGGAATAGCCCTGAAGAACTTGAGCTCAAAAAATGGCAATGCCACCTTGAGATCAAGAGGGGCGCAGAGTGGAACCCTTATTGCTGTAGAGTCAGAACTAATTCTCAGCTGACCGTCCAGCAGGTTTCCAGAGGTTGTAAATCACATGGGAAAAAAAATGCCTAGTTCTCTCTCACAGAAGCTGGTGGATTCTAACTACTTCCCTCTGGGTTGGCAGTTATTAAAAAAAAAGTGTAGGCATGTCAGTCCTGTTTTATAATAATGGTGTTATGCACTATTTGTCCTTTTGTGACTAAGATATGTCACTCACTATTATGTCCTTGAGGTTCATCTGTGTTGTGTAATATTTTATGAGTTCCTTGTTTTTCAGTGCTGCATAGTATTCTATTGTGTGAGTATATCATAGTTTTTTCTAGCCATTCATTTGTTAATGAGTGCTTGGTTTGTTTCCATTTTTTTGCTATTGTAAATAATGCAGTAATAAACATGGGTGTGCATATATTTGTTTGAGAGCAGTTCTGGTTTCTTTCGGGTATATGTTGTGGAATTGCTGGATAAAATGGTTTTCTATTTCCAGCTTTTAGAGAAAGCGCCATACTTCCTTCCATAGTGGTTGCACCATTTTACATTCCTACCAGCGGTGAATAATGGTTCCAATCTCTCCACAACCTCACTAGCATTTGTTGTTTGGTGTTCTGCTGAATTTTGCTGTTGTTACTGGGATGAGATGATACCTCATAATTGTTTTTATTTACATCTAAAAGCTGACAGGGGGTTGAGGGGAAACTAAGAAAAGGGGATAAAAAATGAAAATGATATTGGAAGAGATGAAGGAAAGAACTGTTTAAAAGGAATATATGGGTATACTTCTGGTCATTTTGAAAATTATCTTCAGCAGGATTTTGCTTGCAGAGGAAGATGAAAGATGGCTGACCGGAGTGTTGGGCAGAGCTCGCCACCTCACAGCCTGCCTTCAGACAACCTTGGTTTGCGTCCTCATTCTACTGCCTTTATTACCTTTTCAACCTTGAGCAGGTCTGTTTACCACTCTGGAAGCCCCTTCTCCATTTGTGGAAGGGGAAAGTAATAGAACCTACTTCCAGTTACAATTAAGACCACTTGGAGGAGAGGAAAAGGGCAATGATGGTGGCACTGGAGCCAAGTCTGATCTCTACTAACTTCACAAAGGGTAACTGTTCCTGTCAATAACATCCACATGACATTAAAGTCAGATATGGTCTCTCATACTCCTGCACTTTGTTGTTGTTGTTGTTATGTGCTGTCGAGTCACCTGCAGCTCTGAAGCCTGCCCTGTCCTGAGCCAATCTCACTGCCTTTGACACATCTAACCCCATTGCCCCAGTTATTGTATCAATCTATCTCATCCGAGGTCGTCTTCTCCTGCACTTTTTCTCCACCTTTATAAACATGATATCCGACCAGTCCCTTCTGGATACATACCTAAAGTATGTGAGACAGCGTCAAAATCCTAGTCTCTCAGGAGAAACTTGGTTTCACTCTCTCCAAGACAGACCTATTTGTTTTCTTGGCAGTTTATGGTACTTTCAAGACTCTTCTCCAGCACCACAATTCGAAGACATTGATTCTTCTTCTGTCATCCTTAGTCACTGTCCAACTTTCTGATGCATAGCAAGCAATTGCAAAGACTATGGCCTGAATCAGGCGCACCTTAGTGTCTAGACTGACATCGTACCTTTTCAGTACTCTGGGGCGGTCCCTCCCAACGGAATTAATCTTTTGATTTTCTGATTGTGGAGCAGAGTAAACTGTAACTATTAACAACCTCAATTTCTTCTCCGTCCCTCATGGTGCTGCCAATTGGCCCAGTGGTGAGAATCTTTGTCTTCTTGATGCTGAGCTTCAATTCATATTGAAGACTATACTCCTAGACCTTCTGTAGCAAGTGCTTTGGGTCCTCCTCAGTTTCAGCAAGCAATGTTGTGTCATCTGTATAACGTAGGTTGTTGATGAGTCTTCCTCCCATTATGATGCTACATTCCTCTTCATAAAGCCCTGCTTCCTGAATGATCTGTTCTGTATATAGATTGAAAAGGTATGGAAACAAGACACATCCCTGACATACATCTTTCCTGATTTTGAACCATTCAGTGTTTCCTTGCTCTGTTCTGAGGATTACTTCCTGGTCCAAGTATAGGTTTCACATAAGTACAATCAAGTGTTCTGGGAGTCTCATTTTCTCAGAGTCAGCCACCATCTGTTGTGATGCATAGACAATGAAACACAGATAGACATTCCTATGGTACTCTTTACTTTCTACCAAGATTCATCTGACATTGCCAATAATGTCTCTAGTTCCACGACCTCTTCTAAACCCAGCTTGTATTTCTGGTAGTTCCCTGTCAATACACTGTTCCAGTTATTTCTGGATAGTCTTCAGCAGGATTTTACTAGTGTGTGATATTCGATAATTTCCACACTCTGTCGGGTCACCTTTTTTTAGGAATGGGAACAAATATAGATTTCTTCCAGTCAGTTGGCCAGGTAGCTATCCTCCACCTTTCTTGACACAACCTGGTGAGCACATCCAGGGCAGCATCTGTTGAAATATGTCTGTTGGTATTCCATCAATTTCTGTGGTTTTATTTTTTGCCAAGTCCTTCAGAGCAGCCTGAACTTCCTCCTTCATCACCAGTCTTTTTTAAAAAAAGGAATTAATTTTTTTACATAATTTTTATTTTCTTTTTAGTTGTTGTTGTGTACTGTTGAATTGGATCTGACTGGTAGAGAAGGAGATTGCCCCTCCTTCTCCAGTGGAGTATTTGGTGGATTGGAACCATGTACCTTTGGAATTGCAACACAGCTTCTTGCCAATAGACCACCAGAGCTTCCTATCACCATTGTTTCTTGACCATACATTGCTTCTTGAAATTCTTCTGTGTCAACCAATTCTTTTTGGACAGTGACTCTGTATATGCCTTCCATCTTCTTTTAATGCTTCCTGAAAAATTCAATATTCTGCCCTAATCATCCTTAAGCATTGTAACTCGTGGCTTGAATTTGTTCTTTAGATCTTTTAGCTTAAGAAACAGATATAGCAACTGAGACTGGGCCCTCAATTTGGAAACACAAAGGAGGAAGAATGGTTGTAAGCAGAAACTAATGATAGGAACATGAAATGTGAGAAGTATGAATGTAGGAAAACTTGACATTGTTAACAAAGAAATGGAACATACAAATATTGACATATTAGGTATTGGCGAAATGAAATTAATTGGCATGGGACATTTTAAATCAGACAATCATATGATCTACTACCCTGGTGAAGCAAAGGTAAGAAAAAAACAGGGTCATTTTCATAGTTAAAACAGCCATTTCTACATAAATCCTGTGAGTGACAGGATAATATCCATACATATATAAGTAAGACCTATTAATACCACTATTATTCAAATGTATGGACCAACAACAAGAGCCAAAGAGGAGGAAATAGACAATTTCTACCAACTTTTGCAGTCAGAAATCAATCGAACATGTAAACAAGATGCATTAATAATAAATGGGTGACTGGAATGCAAGTCAGGAACCAGGGAGAAGGCTCAGTAGTTGGAAAACATGAACTTGGTGACAGAAATGAGGCTGGGGATATAATGATAGAAATCTGCACAATGATTTACTTTTTGCAAATACCTTTTATAAGAAAAATAAATGCAGGTTATATACATGAATTTCTCCTGATGGGATGCACGGGAACAGATCGATTATGTCTGTGGAAGGAATCATTGGATAAGTTCGATATCAGCAGTGAAAACTAGGCCAGGTGGTGATTGTGGAACAGACCATCAACTATTCATATGCAATTTCAAATTAAAGCTAAAGAAGGTCAAATCATATCCACAGGAATTAAAATTCTATCTTGATTCTGTCTCCCTGAATTTAAAAAACAGCTCAGAAAGAGGTTTGAGGCCTTGAACACCATGAACAAAGACCAGATGAGCTGTGGGAGGATATCAAGACTATCATCCAGGAAGAATGCAAAAGGTCTTACAGTAAAGACAAAAGAAGAAAAGACCAAAATGGATGTCAGAAGAGACTCTGAATATTGCACTAGAGTTCTGAGAAACCAAAGTAAAGGGAAGAAATCAAGAAGTTAAGGACCTGAATAGGAGATTTCAAAGGACAGCTCGGGAAGACAAAGCAAAGTATTATAATGAAATATGCAAAGAGCTGGAGTTGGAATATCAAAAGAGCCAAACTCACACTCTTGCATTTACTTCTTCTAATTCCAACACCAAGCTTAATGCTCTACTAAGTCTGAAAGTCATTGCAATGACCACACAGACTTCACAGAACAATACTCATCATTCTAGATTTTTATTAGTGAAGTAAATGGGCTGTAATTCAGGTTGGCAGCAGGATACAATCCCTCAATCCAGTTTGATTTTCAGGTGTGGTCACAGGCCTTTTGACCTTCAGACTCACAGCTTAAGGCAGTATTACAAAGTTCCCTTAGTCCTACCAGTTATGATGTCTTCCTTCAGTCCTCCAGCAGATTTGTGTGGAAGCCACTGGCTCTGCACCATGGAGCAGGTGTCTCAGATCAGCTCTGTCTCATGTTGGTCTCTGGGTCTCTGTTGTTGCTCTTGTGTAGATCCCCGTCTGGTTGGTGCTGGAATCTCTGACCCCCAAAGGATGCACACTGCTTCTTCTTCCTTAATGCTGATGTTAAAATTACTAATTTCTGTTGCTGAATCTGCTCAATTTAGTCGCTAGACTAGCCCAACCTTCTTGTAGATAGACTAACATACCCTATTTATAAGATCCTGTTGATTCATGTGGCAAAGTCAATGACTAGGAAAAACATTTTGAACAACCATCCCTCGGCACCACTTCAGTACAGTCCGTATATCTAGGTCCCAGAGAGACCTTTTCTCCACAATAAAGAATCCTTCAGAACTTAGTTTTTCATGTGTCTGTGCAAGTACTGCCAGAAAGTTCTCTATCAGTATTTCATGAAGCAAAACTAGAAACTTCCTCAAATTCCTGATCCGTGGGTGGAAGCCAGATGCAGTGGACTTTACCAATAAAGCTCACCCAACCTGGGAAGTGCTAAGCTCCTCTGTCCCCTGGGCATTAATTAATGACAGGGCTTCTATTATTACCATGCTTTTGATTTCTCAATGTATTGTTTTATTTATCATTTTATTTTATCCTCACAACTCTTTGAGGTAATTAATACATAGGTCATTATTCCCATCTTGTAAATCAAAACAAACAAAAAACAAAACCCACAAAACAATAACAACCTACTGCCATTGAGTTGAATCCAACTCATAACAACCTGAGAGGACAGAGTAGAATTGCCTCATAGGATTTCCAAGGCTGTTAATCGAGATGCAAACAGACTACCTCACTTTTCCCCAGTAGAGCAGCAGTTGATGGATTCAAACTGCCAACCTTTCAGTAAGCAGACTGATACGTAACTAACTGTGCCACCAGGGCTCCTCTCTCTATCTTTAGAGAAGTTCACTGAAGGGCTGTTACTGTTGGTTGCCCTCACTTAGCTCTGATTTATGGTAACCTCATGTATAGCAAAGCAAATTCTAGAGACCCACTGACAAGAAGCTGTGCTACAATCCTGAAGGCACATGGTTCGAGGCCACCAGCTGCTCTGCAGAAGAAGGAAGGGCAATCTCTTCCAGTCTAATTAAGGGCCTCTGAAAACCCACCCGGAGGGTCAGCTCTAGGTCGATTCCACTCTACCATACACAATGCAGCACATGTGTATAACAAAACAAAATAGCACTTGGTCCTGCATCTTCCTGATTCTCCCAACCCAGGTGCCCATCTTTCAGTATTACCACAGACAGTATTTTGTTGTGATCCATAAGGATCTCATTGGCTAATTTATAAAAGTAGATCACCAGGCATTTCCATAGTCTGGAAGCTTCAGTGAAACCTGACTTCCATGGGTGACTCTGCGGCTGGTATTTCAAACACTACTGACATAATTTCAGGCATTACAGAAATGCACAAACCATCACATTTTGACAAATTGATAGATGGATAGTGACATTGAGGAGTTAAAAGCTTAAACACCTTGTGAGAGCTGTTACTGATGAGGATGTACTGTGAGAGCAAAAGTTAAAGAAGTAGGAGAGATCTGGAATCTCTCTTGCAGATAATGTAACCCAGAACTTGAGCTCTGGTGACCTAGTGACAAGAAACTCTGCTGCAATCCTGAAGGCACGTGACTCGAGGCCACCAGCTGCTCCATGAGAGAAGACAGGCAATCTCCTCCTGTGTGATTAACTGACTCTGAAGACCAGCCAGAGGGTCAGCTGTGGGTCGGTTCTGACTCAACAGTTTACGACAACAACAAACACCCAGAATTTGTGCAAGGCAGAAACCTACCAGAGAAGGAAAACTTGACTATTATCCACTTTAGTGAGCTCTGGTGGCCTAGTAGCAAGGAGCTCCGTTGCCAATTCAAAGGCACACCGTTTAAATCCAGCAGCTGTTCCTCAGAAGAAAAATGGGCAATCTCCTCCCATGTGAATTAATGCCTCTGAAAACTCTCTTGAGGGTCAGCTATGGGTTGGTTTTAAGTTAATAGAGCATAACAATACAACAAATGAGCCCTAGAAAATGTAAGTCTCCTTTGGGGAAGTCTTCTCTTGCACTCAAGGATTTCATTTTTAGAAGGTCCCAATCATTTCATTTATTCCCTACTGATTGTACATTTTCAGTTATTTTTGGTAGTCTATTTATCCCAGAGATTAGTGCTCCTGAACTTGCCTCAATTTTTTTTTACAAACTTCATAGTTTTAACTTTCACATCTAGAGTTTTAATGAGAGCTGTTAATGATGCTTGTATATCATGTCCATGAATGCTATAGAAAGGGGGGAGGGGAAGGCAGAACTATTGCAGATCATTTCTCTCTCTCTAGGTTGTTTATGCTTATTTTTCACTCAAATAAGATTGAAAAAATAGCTCCTCTACAGAAAAAATATCTGCCTGAGGGTTGAAATATATTTGATAGTTCTCATCTAGAGCTTTTGGAAATATGAGATGAGGGGCGTCACAAAGGTGGTCTCCAGCTTTTTGACATTTTGTGAGTAGGACCAATGCTGTTAAATGTCCTGCAGCACAGACCAGTGTCACATAAAGAATGGCTCATTCCCATCTTCCATTGCTGCCTGCAGAGAAGCATGCTTAGGACCCCTGCAGTGATGTAAAAGGGAGATACTGAGGAGAAAGAGAGGAGGACCCTCAACATTGTCAGCATTGACACAGTAACTGGAACAATGGGCTTGAGCATACCAAAGATGGAGAAACTACCAAAGATGGTGAAAATGGGGCAGGGCAGGACAAGGTTCAGATCTGCAGTTCATAGGGTCATAAGAGACTCAGTGGCGCCCACCAATAATAACAGAGCTCCCACAGCTCTCCCCTCCACTGCAAATATTTACACAATCCAAACAACAGCATGCTTGCTCTGCAAACACAGCTTCAAGCCAAGACCTTCAGCCACATGTAGTGCAATGATTAAGCACTGGGCTGCTGACCAAAAGGTCCGTGGTTTGAACCCAACAGTTGCTCTGTGGGAGAAAAGCCCTGGTTGTCTGCTTCTGTGAAGATTGTAACCATGGAAACCCTGTGACTCAGAATTGACTCGGTGGTAACAAAACCACCTTTCTATTAAGAAATTCTAGAGCCACAGCTTAGCAGTCAGATCTCAGTTCCCAGAATTTTAGAATATCATTTTGACTGCCAATTTGTGATATCCTGTTAAGGATCAAGAGAAAAAGAATTGTAAAGGAGAGTTTGTTCTTTTGGACATCCCTGGGATGTTCAGTGCTCTTCTTCAACATCACAGCTCTCAGATGCATAGCAAAAATACCAAAAGAAGCAAAAGAATAAACAAATATATCTCGGAGAGGATGCAACCAGAGTGTTCTTTGGAGGCAAACAAATATGTCTTGGAGAGGATGAAACCAGAGTGCCCTTTGGAGATAAGAATGATGAAGCTTCGCCTCACATACTTTGGACATGTTTCTAGGAGGTGCTATTCCTTGAAGAAGGAAAGGATGGAGGGTCAGCAAAGGAAAAGAAGACCCTCAACCAGGTGGATTGACACGGGTGACTGCTGCAATGGGCTCTTGTGAGTCAGGAAGTATGAGGATGGCGCAGGATAGAACAGGGTTCAGATCTTTTGTTCATAGGATCACTATGAGTTTTACTTGACTCAGCGGCACCTAACAACAACAACAACAGAAGGGAGTTAAAATCAACCACTTGTCAAGTACACATGTAGAAATAGCTGGATTGATTAATCTTTTGTTGTGCATCTTTTCTTGCTTTTTTTTTCTTCAAAAAAATCCCTTTGTACTGTGATTTGGATGAAGGTTTGTAGAGCAGACTGGTATTCCATTGAACCATTTTGTACATACTGTACTCTATGACATTGATCACAATGCTCATATCATAGTAGCTCTGTTCACACCATCACTCTGTGGTTCTTCTTTCTGCTCTCTCCCTTTCTGCTTTCTGAGCTTAGTCCTTGTGTCTGCCCTTTTGATCTTATGTCCCTGATTGTTGAAGAGACTCAGTCCCCTGTGTCATTGTTCACCATACAGATGCATTCTTTGGCTGGAAGTTGTGCCACAAGGGTGAGTTTCATTCCTACCCCAAAGGGGAGCTGAGGACCATGGTCCACGGGTTTCTCTAGTCTCCCTAGACCCACTGGTCTGGCCATTTTTACAGCTTTGTGTTTTATTCTATGTTTATCTCTCACTCCACACTACATCCATGATTGTGATCCCTCTCGGAGAATTCAACAGCACCTATGCCTTCTGGTCATAGAAGCTGAGGTTCACCAGGTCTGTGAGAGCTACATGTTGTTTATATGTGTCTTTGATTTTTCTAAACTCTTCTTTGTTCCACACTGTGTATATTTTATGCAACAAAATAAGCAACATAACAATAGATAAATACACAACATAATAACACTAAATTAAGAAATAAATAACAGAAATTCTTTTACAAAAAGAAAAAACCTCTTAAGCCAACTTACATTAATTTCAATTGAAGCTTGGAACCCCAGTTTCAAATCATTTTTTTCTTTTTTTTTAATTATTATTAATTTTAATGAACGTTTACAGGGACTTTGGATTTCCATTCATTCACTGTTGCACTTTTCTCCCTACCCAACCTCCTCCCCCCCAGTTCGCTCTTATCTTTGAAAGGCAATAGAAAAAATTCTTTCATTGTTATACAATCTCTCCCCCCAAGTCCACTCCACTACGCGGCCTTCGTTTTGAAAAGTAAAAGAAAAACTCTTTCATTGTTATATAATCCCTCCCCCTAAGTCTACTCCACTGTGCAGCCTTCATTCTAGACAATAATACCTAATCATATATCCATTTTAAACCGTTCTCTCCCTCATCTGTTTCAATGCAGTATACATAATTTATTCTGTCTTTCTCAGTCTCCTTCCAACCCCGATGTCAGTCCCGTTTTACAACAGTGGCCCTATGCAGTATGTGTCCTTTCGTGACTGAGACATTTCACTCAGCAAAATGTCCTCCAGGGTCACCCGTCTTGTATAATAACTCATGAGTTCCTTGTTTTTCTTTTTTTTTTTTTCCTTGTTTTTCAATGTAGTGTAGTATCCCATTGTGTGAATATACCACAGCTTCTCTATCCATTCATTGGCTGATGGGCACTTAGGTTGTTTCCAACTCTTTGCTACTGTGAACAAAGCCATGATAAACATAGGTGTGCATACATCTGCATGGGTGGCAGTTATGGTTTCTTTAGGGTATATTCCCAGTAGTGAAATTGCTGGGTCAAATGGTATTTCTATTTGCAACTTTTTGAGAAAGCACCATGTTGTCTTCCATAGTGGCTGCACCATTTTACACTCCCACCAACAGTCAATAAGGTTCCAATTTCTCCACAACTTCACCAACATTTGTTTTTTGTCAAATCTTTTTTTTTTCCCAATCATTTTTTATGTTAGAGAAATCTTATCTCCTCAGAACTCCACCTCCTCCTTGAATAGTACAAACAATTAACACTCTGTTGCTGAAAAGTTGGAAGGTCAGTTCCACTAGAGTGTATCTAAACAAAGACTTAGTGAGGTACTTGCGGAAAGCCAGCAAACATCAATTCTCTACCACACCGAGTTAGTTATCATGAGCCAGTCCTCTGTCCCCCCCACCCCCTGCCGTGGGCCTCTCTTTAGCAAGAGACACTTTTAATGACACCAAAAAATGTGTTACAGGCCTCTCTTCAGAGGAAGTCTATTTTACAAATAACAAAAGGGAACGGAACTCTTTTCTGAAAAATTCGTTAGTGGGTCTAGAGCTGATATGGTCCCCACTCTTCTCCAGCTCTCACTCTGTACAAGCCTGCATATGGGCAGTGGCTTTAACCTGAATGTCTAAGGCTCTGGTTCTGGAGCCTGCAATCTTGAGCAGATCTGATTCACAAGAGGAAAGAGGGGCAAGGTGCTCTCATGCTCATTAGCATTTCCAATTTCCTCTCTCACCCTCCTCCTCCCTCCAGTCTCAGTACAAAGAACTAATTCTTTGTGATTGATCAAGGCCTCGAGATAACTGGGTGCTTTTTGGCTTTCATATCCCTTTACCATCTCCCAAAGCAATCTACAACGCTGCCTGGAAGGAGGAGATGTGACATAAATCTGAAACACTTAAAGACCCATCTCCCGAGAGTGTGTAAAGTTCACTTAGAAATTAAATCTTTTTCCTACTTGTTTTCATAAAGGAAGGGGAGGCGGCGAACTACTTCTGCCTGACTCTTTCAGAATCCCAGAGAAGAATAAGAATCATCTGGAAATGAGCACGTGCCTCATCAGTCAGACCCTGGAAGCAGCGTACATTTTCATGGCATATACACGGATGATCAATTTCTAAGCGCATCTTTGTTTTTCCTAAATAGCTGCATTATTTGTCTGATGTTGAAAATGGCATCTGCACTGTATGTAATTTCCATACTCATTTGGCACCATCAACTGCCTTTGATGGCACTCAGGGCTGTTTCTTTTTTGTCCCCTGTCTCCAGCTGCAGCACCCAGATGTCAAGTTCGGGAATGTGTCTCCCTGGCAGGGAGATGGAGCTTCGCTGGGCCGTTCGGAAGTTGGTGGCTATTATGGGGCTGCCAGTGAAACAGGACATGATCACACCGAAGACAAGATACAGATGGTTTTGTGAAAAAAAAAAAAGAAAGCAGAGTCCAAATAGAGAAAGAAACCCAGGCTTCTTATGCCTTCAATTATAAGAAAGCAACAAGCAGGCTGTGCTGAAGCGAACAGCAGAGCCACTCCCGTATCTCCTGCTCATCCATTTTTTCCTCTCTTGACAGTTTATCTCCCAACTCAACATCTGAAATCAGCAGCTGGGTAAGATGAAGGGTTTGCTTAAATTAATCAAATCTGGAGGCGTAGGGGTCAGGCTGATTGTAAAATACGTGAATGGAGGGAAAGGGGAAGGAGAGAGGAAGAAAGGAAATGTCTTCCTTTGCCATGTGGAGCATTGGGAAAGGCTGCTGTCAGGGATCTTTCCAACGTCCTGAAGCACGAAGATGACAGTTTAAAGACCAAGGTGCACCTGATTCAAGCCACAGTCTTTTGAAGCACTTGCTATGCATCTGCAACTGGACAAGAATAAGGATGAGAGAAGAATTGAGTTGTGGTTGTGATGTTGGAGAAAGCGAGAGAGAGAAAGAGGGAGGAAGGAAGGAAGGAAGGAAGGGAAAGAGAGAGAGGAAGAGGGAGAGAGAGAGAGAGAGAGAGAGGAAGGAAGGAAGGAAGGAAGGAAGGAAGGAAGGAAGGAAGGAAGAAAGGAAGAAAGAAAAGGCAACCTCAAGGACTGCTCAGTGGACCAAGTTGGAGAACAGACCACCCAGCAGGACTGAGCCAAGGGAGGAGATGTATAGTAGAATTCAGATCACCTGGGTACTGGAACTTGGTGGTAAGCAACCTCTGTAAATATGAATGGAGATTAATCTAGCCAGACTCCTCGCTTTTCCTGGCTTAAGCCGAGTTAGCTTCAAAGGCATCATGAATGGGGTGGAAACTCAAAGAACCATACCCCGAAGTGTCACAAAACGGGGGTGGGGGGGAGGTGTCTGGGTCAGCCCAGGAGGTGAAGAGAATCTTAAGCTATAAGGGGGCCTTGTGGTGTCTAATTATTTTGTTTTCCTTTGCAAGCAGCTGCTCTGGCTGAACTGTTGCACACAAGACAGAATGTGGATGCTCCCCAAAGCCCAGCTACTCTCTGGAGTGCCCACACGGCTGCTCCAACAGTTCAAAACAGTTTGTTGGAACATAGTCATTTAGAATCTACTTCTCTGACCAAAAGTCGGGATGGCAGCTGCTAGCACGTTCACTCCTGCTTTCGGCACGCAACCTCCACTGTGTCAGGGTAGAACTGTGAATGCCCAAGTCTTTCTTCTGAAGCATCTCTGGATGGTCTACAACCTCCTTTTGGTCAGCGGCCAGGCACATTACCATTTCCAAATTATGCCTACCATTGAAAAGGATGGGAATCCCAGAGCACCTGATTGTGCTTATACAAAATCTCTACCTAGACCAGGGAGCTGTTGTCCAGACAGAGCAAGAAAACACTGTATGGTTTAAAATTAAGAAGCATGTGAGTCAGGGCTGTCTCTTTTCTCCATACCTATTCAATCTGTATGCTGAGCAAATCATTAGAGAAACTGGACTTTATGAGAAGAGTGTGGCATCAGGATTAGAGGGAGACTTATCAACATCTTGCTTTGTTTGTTGATTTTATGTACCGTCAAGTCAGAATTGACCCATAGCTGACTCTCTGGCAGTTTTTCAGAGGCAGTTAATTGCACAGGAAGAGATTGCCCATCTTTCTCTTGCAGAGCAGCCGGTGCCCATCCTTCTCCCACAAAGAAGCTGGTGACCTCGAACCACATGCTTTTGGGATTGCAGCACAGCTTTTTGCCACTAGGCCACCAGAGCTCACCCTTGCTTTATGTAGATGTCACAACCTTGTTTGCTGAAAGTGAGGAGGACCTTAGTCTGCTGTCAGGAATCTTTCCAAAGTCCCGAAGAACAAAAATGTCAGTTTAACGAGTAAGGTGCACCTAGTTCAAGCCCCAATCTTTCCACGCACCTGTTGGGCACCTGAGAGCAGGACGAGAATAAGGAGGACAGAAGAATCGATGCATTCGGGTTGTAGTTGTGATGTTGGATGGTTGTTGTTGCTGAATATCCTGTGGAATGTCTTAGGAAAAGTGCAACCAGAGGGCTCCTTGGAGGTGGTGGTGTTGTTATGTGCCATCGAGTCGCTTGCGATTCATAGCGACCCTATGTACAAGAGCTCTAAACGCTGTTCTATCCTGTGCCAAACTAACCACCTCAAACGCACTATTCCCACCAATCCAGTCACAGAATCAATCCATCTCATCGAAGATCTTCCTCTCCTTCGCTGCCCCTCCACTCTGCCAAACATGATGTCCCTCTCCAAGGACCAGTAAGTTCCTCCTTGCAACAGGCCCAAAGTGTATCAGATGAAGCTTCAGAATCCTTAACTCCAAGGAGCATTCTGGCTTCACCTTCTCCAGGACAAACCTGTTTGTTCTCCTAGCAGTCCATGGTATATTCAACACTCTTCTCCAGCACCACAGCTCAAAGGCATCAATTCTCTTTCCATCATCCCTATTCACTGTCCTACTCTCTGATGCACAGCACGTAATTGCGAAAGTAAATATGGTGAAACTTCACCTGACATATTTTAGAGATGTTGTTGGGAGAGGCTATTCCTTGAAAATGGATATCATGCTTGGAAAGGTGAAGTGTCAGCAAAGGAGAGGAATATCCTCAATGAAATGGAGTGATACAGTGTGGCGGCAGTGGGCCCCAATGTGCTGTGAAAGATAAGGATGGCGCAGGAGAGGATACAGTTCAAATCTGTTCTTCATCAGATTGTACTTAACTTGACAGCACTTAACTGACAACAGCCATCCAAGGACTCCAAAATGTTGATGGTTGTTGCTGTTACTGTTGTTAAACGCCACACAGTTGAACCTGGTGGTGACCTTACCTCCACCAGAACACTACGATACTCAGCTCTGTACTGTCCTCCATCATTGCTGTCTTGGAGCTCATTGTCCCGGTCACTGCGCCACTTCATCTCAGTGAGGGTCTTCCTTTGGTTGCTGACCCTCTGCTTTACCAACCATGATGTCCTTCTCCAGGAGCATAGCCTCCTGATGACAGAGACAAAACGTGGACATGCAGTCTTCTCATGCTCACTTGTAGGGGGCATTCTGGCCACTTCTTCCAAGGCAGGTTTGTTAGGTTGTTCAGTGCTTTTAGAAGCATAAAGCAATGTTGCATCATACAGGAGGGGTCTTCTGCTAATTTATCCATCCATGGATGTGTAGCATTCATTGATGTGTAGTTCTGCCCTTTCACTGTGTGGCACACACACATAGACACAGATCATGTCTCTATTTTAGGAAGGTTCACTCAACCCTAGGCTGCTGCTTCTGCTTCTCCTCTATAGGTTTGCTCCCTGGAGCAAACATCTCAGTGCCTGGAGCTTACCACAATTGAAGTACAACAAAGCGTAGATGCTGGACTCAGGCTTGAATCTGGAGAATGGAGTCAGTCCTTGAGAGTGCCAGACAACTGGAACAAACCTAAACCTGCGGGTTCCCCACGGAGCCTGCACCCTGAATGGCTTCTACATTCACCCCAGTGACAGTGCTGGAGCTGAATTACAGGCACCTCACCCTCACTGATTTGATGCAACGTGAACCCCAACTGTAAGCCATTTCTGGGGATTATGAGACTATTCAGCCACTGCAGAGCACAAAAAAAGAAACACTTCTGTGAACTCTGCAGGAAAGGGTAGCCATTGTGAGGTACTGGAAGGAGGGAATGAGTAAGTGCACACATTCTATAACTCTCTGGGAAATTTTCAAAGGAAGTAGAAAATGAGCTGAGATACCAATGTCAAGGCCACTCAGGAGCAGGTCAGGATGGTGACATCCTTCCCAGCCATAACACCCTCATCACTCACTTGGGATCCGGCCCCAGGGTCACTGTTCCCTGATCACTGGTCAGCCTACTGGCCTGTGGACCCGACTTCTCGTGCCACATCAGTTCATGGCAGTTGTGTCTTACATCTGTGGTGACCCACATACTGCATGAGACTTCTCCAACCTGATGGGTTTTTTAATTCCTGTGTTCTTCCCTTTCCCAGTACTGCTTTCCCAGTCTCCTCTCTGCCTTTGATGTTTAATCTTTTCTTTCCATGCTGACGTAGAAGAGAGATTAGAGGTTCCTAAAGGACACTGCTCTTGCTCTGTTATGTTCCCTCAGCTGGTTCAAATGTCACAGCTGGCACTAGAAATGTAACCAGCATCTGTGTGACAGGCAATCCAGTGGCCTCGAGAAGGGGCACCCTGCCCCGGCACGTACATCAAGGTGGTGAATTGAGTCCTCCCAGTTCTGAATATCTGGCTGACAATATCTGAGGAGTTTCTTGAATTTAAGAGTTTTAGATGAGTTAAAAAGAATGAGATGAGGAAAGGAAGAGGATAAATATGTTATATGTAAGTTGTTTAACAGTGACCCTACTGTTCTGTTATATGGCTGTGATGTCCCAAGACTCATACGCGATTCAACAACATCTAACAATAGTTCTTCGACTATGACCATAGCTACCCTAAGCACAGTGACTCTCAAACTTGTCCTGTCCGGAGCCAATCTCACTACCTCTCACACACCGAACCCCATTACCCCAGTTACTGTGTCAATCCATCTCATCCAGGGTCTTCCTCTGTCCCTCCGCCCTTCTGAGCATATCCTTATCCAAGGACCACAGCCTCCCAGCCACCTGTCCAAAGTGTGAAGTATAGGGAGACTATGTGGAATAAATATTTCATTTGTTCCTTTGAGTTTGAGATTGAGCACGATCCTTGAGAGCTTTTCTTCAGCACTAATAGATATTCCCTAACTCGTCCTCCAAAGAGGGCCTTTGCCTCCATGACTGAGTTGTGGCTGTTGTTGTTGTTAGGTGCCGTCATGTCTATTCTGATTCATAATGAATTCTTTCACTTACTAGAATGCAGCAATGCCCAGTCCTGAGGTCCCCTCACAAATCGCTGCTGCCTTTGAGTCTTTTGTCTGCATCAGATTGTGTCCTTGACAATCTTCTTCTTTTCCTTCACCCTCTGCTTTGCTAAGCCCGACATCCTCCCGGGTCCCTCCTGAGGGCATGTTCAAACAGTGCAACACTTACCAGCCTTGCTCCTAAGGACTCTTCTGGCTATCCCTATTTCAATACAATCTTGTTTATTCTTCTGGCAGTCCACGCTACATTCACAATGCTTCACCAATACCATAATTCAAAGGTATCCATTCTCTTGTCTCCATTATTCATTATCCAGTCTTTGCCTGTATATGAAGCTATTGAAAATACCCCTTAGTCCTCAAAGTGATATCTTTGCATTTTAAAGAGATCTTTTACCACAGATTTTCCCAATATAATAGATTGTTTGATTTCTTGATTTCTGCTTCTGAGGGTGTTGATTGAGGGTTCAAGTAAGACTAGATTGTTAGTATCTTTAATCTTTTCTGTTTATTGTCTCCCATTAGTCCAGCTGAGAGTTTTGTCTTCTTTGTGATGACGTGTAATCCACAGAAAAGATTTTGTTCTTCATCAGGAAGTGCTTCTAGTCCTCTTCACTCTAGCAAGCAAGAAAGGTCTTGCCTTGTACCTACCACAAGTTATTAATAAGTCTTTCTTCAGTCCTGAACTTGTCCCTCTTCATGTAGTCCAGTTTCTAGGAGTATTTTCTCAGCATACCTAACTGGATGTTGTTGTTGTTAAATGCTGTCGTCGAGTCGCAGGCAACTCATAGCAACCCTATGAAGGAGAGTCCTCGATGAGCCTCTCTCCAGGTTCATAGGGTTTCCGGAGGCAAGCTATTAAGGAAGTGGATGCCACTCCTCCTTCCAAGTTTGTTTTAATCGGGGAGCTCCACCCCACTCTCACAGAACTGGATAAGTATGGTAAAAGGATACAACCCTAATACACACTTTTCTTGATTTCAAGACATGCAGTATGTCAATAAAATGCAACTAAAAGTCTCTATGACATTTTCTAGTAACTGAATAAGGTATATGCAATTTGAACTGCACTGCTATGGAAGGATGAAAAAGAGAAAGCTGAGGAAGAGAAAGGGGATTTGGATAAAATGCACTTGTCCAATAACTGTATTTGCAGTTCTTTGCTATGCAGTGTGCAATAGCAATTCCTTCTTATATTTTCCCCATAAAATCCTTAGTAGAGTTTGTCTGGTCATAAGACCATGAATTGTTCTCATGGTCACAGTATAGGGCCAAGGCTACCTACCAGCTGCTGCAGTGTGGAGTCCAAGGAAGGGAGACTCTCCTACAACTGTGAACATGCCAGTGTTCATTTGACCCATTCCCTGCTTTTCACACTCACCCGCCTGCGTGACTCCAGGGATCTTGGGCTCTTTCTGCATTTTCCAGCTTACAGTGATTACAAGTGCAAGAACTTTCTCCTTTACCAGCAATTTTATTTTCCTGTCATAACTCCTGTTGCTTCTCCAGCTGGTGGCTTCCCACAGCCTCGGCACATTTGTGTGTCCTGCGTAGTACTGTATCTGGCTTCTGTTCTCTGTGGGTGCTACTCTGGGCTGTGCTTTGTGTCCATTCTGTGACCATTTGTGCTCATTCTTTGACAGAAGTGCATTGTCTCATAGCTCTGGAGCCTAGGAGTCAGACCCAGAAGTCAGCCATGTTGATTCCTTCAGAGCTTTTGAAGGAGAATCTACTCCATGCAACTCTCCAAGTTTTTGGGAGCTTCAGGATTATAGCAATAGTGTTACATAATATCATATCATATATTCTTATTCTCTCCCTCTACCCCAGCCCAGTGTGTGCGAGGGGTGGGTGTGTGGGTGTGGGTGTCTTCTCTTTCATAGAACACTACACAGATATGGTCAGAATTCACTCTATCCTGGTTTGACCCCATGTTACCATCTTCAAAGACCCTATTTTAAACAAGATCCTAGTCACAGATACCTGGGAGTTATGCCTTGAACATGTCTTTGGAGAGGCTATTATTCAATCTGTAACAGTGGCTGTCAGATTTTCTGGTTTTCCAAGTGACCCTCCTTCACACGCTGGCAAGTTCATAGTGTCATAGTTTCCATTTTTCTTCTGACCTGTAATCCACCTGATTATATATCCAAATTTCACATACTCTTCACTTAGAAAACACATGTGGAGTAGTTTTTCAGTCTGGCTCTGTTTTCGTTTTTGCAGTCATGGAGTTTATGGCCTAAGAGAAAGAAAAGGGCCATCAACAAAAATGTCAGTAGGTCCTGTTGCGTCAACTCCAACTCACAGCGACCTTGTGTACATCAGGTGGAAACCTTGCCAGACCCTGCTCCACGCTCTGCTTTGCGTTGCTCTAAGTGTCAATAAAAAATACACATAGGTAGTTCATGCTGGATAGTCTCTCTCTGCGGTTCTACATTCACTTTCTACATAACTTCTCTACCTTACTCTTTGACCTAGAAGGCTTACCTTTAGCTACTACAACACTTGGGCTTCCTCTGACTTCTGGTTGAATTTGACTGATGGGAAGCACCAGCAAGCAGCGTCTTTCTACTATTCCTTCAAGGCCACTTGGTTTTTCTTAAATTTTTGTTGATGCCTTTGCATTGTCTCTGACTCATAAGAACCCTAAGAACAACAGATTGAAACCTTGACTGATCCTGGACCATCATCACAATCTCCATCATACTCAAGGTCATTGTTACAGTCACTGTTTCACTCCATCATCGACTGTTTCCCTCTCTTTCGCTGACCCTCTACTTCTCTTAAACTTCTCTTCTACTTCTCTAGCTCCTCGTTGTTGGAAACCCTGGCTGCTTCCCCATCTCTGGTTGATTCTCTAAATTCTACCCTCATCCTCGAAATAGTCCCTTCATTAAGTTATCCCAATGAGTCATCTGTTTCCTACCAGGATCCTGTTCCATCAACTGTCAAATTATAATAAGGGCTATAAAAAAGTAAAACCATGTGCAGGCTAGGGAATGGTCGAGTGGCAGAGGAGAATCAATAAGATGAAGTAAATGGTAGTTAGAAAAGATGGCATTTGAACACAGACATGAAGAAAATAAGGTATTAAATCAAGTGGATGTGTGGGGGAAATGCCCTCTGATGGAATAAAAAGTAAAAAGAGAATTCTTGAGGTAGGAGTGTTCTTAGAGTCTTTAAGGAGCTGTAAGGGGCTCAGAGAGCTTGGAGAAGACTGAGAATGGACAGGAAGCTCATGGAATAGAAAAGAGAGAGATTCTGAAAGAAATATAAAATGTGTGGAATTTAATGCAAGGAATGACATGATCTGTTTTATATTTTTTCACAAGGATCACTGAGGTGGTTGTATGATGAACCCACCACAGAGGAGCACGGACAGGGAAGCAGCAGGAAAACCATTGCCAAGAATTCCAGTTGCCTACACAAAAGATGGCTACAGCTGGAACTGATGTATGAAGGCAGTGAGACTACAAGGATTTCGTTTTTTAAATGTTAATTTGAGGTGCTTATTTTGTATCCTAAGACATATTTCAGCTAACAGATGCTGCCGTGGATGTGCTCACCAAGTTGTGCCAAGAAGTCTGGAGAACAACCACTTGGTCAACTGACTGGAGGAGGTCTATATTTGTTCCCATCCCAAAGAAGGGCGACCCAACTGAGTGTGGAAACTACAGAACAATATTATTGATTTCACATGCAAGCAAGATTCTACTGAAGATTATCCAAAAACGACTGGAACAGTACATCAGCAGAGAACTGCCAGAAGTCCAGGCTGGGTTTAGAAGGGGTAGTGGTACTAGGGATATTGTAGCTGATGTTAGATGGATCTTAGCTGAAAGCAGAGAATACCAGAAGAATGTCTATCTGTGTTTCATTGATTATGCAAAGGCATTTGACTGCGTGGATAATAACAAACTGTGGCTGACTCTGAGAAGAATGGGAATCCCAGAACATTTAATCGTGCTAATGTGAAACCTATACTTGGGCCAAGAGGCAGTAGTCAGAACAGATCAGGGCAACACTGCATGGTTCAAAATTGGGAAGGGTGTACGCCAGGGATGTGTCCTGTCTCCATACCTTTTCAACCTGTATGCAGAGCAGATTATCCGAGAGGCTTGTCTCTATGAGGAGAAGCGTGGCATTAGGATTGGTGGACGATCTATCAACAATCTGCGTTATGCAGATGACACAACCCTGCTCGCTGAAACTGAGGAGGACCTCATGCACTTACTGCAGAGGGTCAAGGACTGCAGCCTTCAATATGGACTGAGGCTCAATGTCAAGAAGACAAAAATTCTCACCACTGGACCAGTCGGTAGCATCAGGATGGATGGTGAAGAGATTGAGATTGTTCACAGCTTCAGTTTGCTCGGCTCCATGGTCAACACTCTTGGCACCAGCAGCCAGGAAATCAAAAAACATATTGCGATGGGAAAGTCTGCAATTAGGGACCTCTCTAAAGTACTCAAGAGCAACGGTGTCTCTCTGGAGACTAAGTGCGCCTGATACAGGCTATCGTTTTTGCAATCACTTGTTATGCATCAGAGAGTTGGACGATGACTAGGGAGGATAGAAGGAGAATTGACGCCTTTGAACTGTGGTGCTCGAGAAGAGTATTGAATGTACCATGGACTGCCAAGAAAACAAATAGATTCATCCTAGAGAGGGTTAAACCAGGCTACTCTTTGGAGGCAAGGATTCTGGGGCTTCGCCTGACATACTTTGGACATGTTGTAAGGAGAGACAGGTCTTTGGAGAGGAACATCATGCTGGGCAGAGTGGAGGGACAGCGCAGGAGGGGAAGACCCTCTATGAGGTGGATTGATTCAGTGACTGGGGTAATCGGGATGGGTGTGTCAGAGGCAATGAGATTGGCACAGGATAGAGCAGGGTTTAGGGCGACTTGACGGCACATAACAACAACAACAAGACGTGATGGTAGCATAGTGGGTTATGTCAGCCATAAAACCAGGAAGAAAAATGGGCAGTCCCCTACCTTAAGTATTTGATTGTTGATAGATGCTGTCGAGTTGAGTATAACTCATAGCAACCCTATGAACAGTAGATCTGAACCCTGGGCTATCCAGTGCCATCCTCACAATCTCTGACATACTTGAGCCCATTGTTGCAGTCCTGGTTGATGATCTTCCTCTCTTTTGCCATCTGTCCACCTTTCTAAGCATGAGGTCTCTCTTTTAGCAATATGTCTAAAGTATGTGAGACAAAGCTTTATCATCTTTATTTCCAAGGAGCACTCTGGCTGCATTTTCTCCAAGGCATTTTTGTTTGTTCTTTTGGCTGTCCATGGGATATTCAGTACTCTTCTCCAACACCAGACCTCAAAGGTATCAATTCTTCTGTCATTCTTATTCATTGTCCAGCCCTCAGATACAGAGCAAATGATTGAAAAGACCATGATCTTAATCAGGTGCACCTTAGTCCTCAAGCTGACAACATTGCTCCTTGGTAATTTGGAGAGGTCCCTGACTGTAGACTTTCTCAGTGCACTACGTCTCCTTCCTCAGAAATCCAAAGGAGGGTCACTATGAGTTGAAAGTTGGAAACAACTCAACAACAGTGGGTTAGTTTATATCTAAGAGATGACAAGTAGGTAACAGATTTTCAGCTGGAGTTGGAAAAAAAGTGAGAATTGGAAATATAAATTATGAAATTGTATACATTTAAGGTTATATAGGTAGATGATATCATCTAGTAAAGGAGGGTAGATACAGTCAAGAAATGGTCCAAAAGGCTCAGTCCTGGAGACTCAAATAGAGGTCATAGAGATGAAGGCGATTCAGCAAACAAGACTTAGTGAAGCAGATAGGATCCAATGGCTAAGTAAAGAAAATGTTTTATAAAAAAAGTATGTGCTCAACCATGTCAACACCAGACCGGGCTGAGAACAGAGCACTGGATTCGCATCATGGAGATCGTTGGTGACCTCTGAGGTCGCTGTTTTGGTGGTATACTAAAAATGAAGCCTGGTTTAAAAGCATTCACAAGAGAGTAGGAAAGGAAAGGAAACAGAGTCAAGAATAGAATACAACTCTTTTGAATGTTCTCCTATAGAAGGAAACAGAACAAAGAGGATATAGTTGGAAAGGGACATAGGGTCAAAGGAGGTTTTGTTTATATTTGTAGGCTGTTGGAATGATCCTGTAGAAAGGGGAGAATTAATGGTGTGGGAAAGAGAGAGACTGACCACGCAAGAGAGAGAGAGGGGCTGGCCTTGCACAAGAGCAGTCAGTTAACAGAGGATTCCCAGAGGGGAGGCAGGCGGCCTGGGCCTGGCAGGGAGGTGGTGGGAGCTGGTGGGCGCGCTCTCCTGTTTCTCCGGTGAAATACAATCAGCTGAGGATGAGGAAGGAGGCAGGGTGCTGGCTTTGAGGAGAGAGAAGATTTCAGATGGACATCTAAGAGTATGGGAGAGTTGACAGGAAATGTCGTGGGGTGACTGTGTAGCAACCGTAAGAACCCCTTGAGGTTTGTGGTCCCTTTGACCAGTGAACTTTCACTGACCACAAGTGTCTGTGCTCTGGCCATTCACATCTCACTGACCGCACTTCTTTCTGGTCAACACTCACACATGGTTTGCTCTGAGTCCTCGTTTTGGTCAGCCTTGATCCCCGGGAACCACCCGTCCAAGGCTCTCATCCTCATTTCCCCAGCACTGCAGCTTTGGAAATGATGTCTGTCTGAAAATGGCAGCTTTCTCTATCTTCCTATTTCTTTTGTTCAGGCTGTCTTAACCAGGAGGCAAGGATTAACGCTGTAACTCTTTAACTCTGTTTTCACTCCCCTGCGTGTTGTGTTAGGTGCTTCACGAGCACAAAGGTGGGATAGGGATTCTGTGTCCACTTAAATTCATGATCCAGCCACGGAGCAGTGGTGAACAATCATATACAACAGCTAAGCCACCTTGGCCGAGAGCACTTCCAGGGTTGTGGATAACTAGAGGAGGGTCTGTGATTCTGAACAAAGACTAGAGGAGATCAGAGATAGAAGTGACTTTCTAAAGCCTTCTAAATGGGGCAGTCTGATCGAGCTCCATCATTGGGCATGCAAACACCTCATTGGCTTTCCAACGTGTGTGGCAGAATGCGTGAATGAGCTCAATTTCCCCTGGTGCCAAAACTCAGTTCCACATCTTTGATCTGACTCTCTCTGTCAGAACAGGTGGAAATTGAGTTCTTGCATCCAGACCCACCATGGCGGCTGATGGGAGGAGGACTATCCACATGTTGCCCACCACTACCCTGCTCCTTCCCAGGCAGCCGAACGAAGGAGCTTCACCCATGTTATTTAGACTCATTTCCTTTTAGAGACTTCTTTACTCTCGATAATTTTTTGTGGGGTTTTTCTGTGTAGTTTTTTTTTGTTGTTTTTTAAGCAGAGTTGACCTATGTATCAAAGGAAAGACACAGTGTCACCCTTTCAGGATGATCCAGGGAGCTCCTGGAGACTGGGATGCACTCATCATCTCTGTTCTAGAAGGCTCTAGAAAAGACAGGAATAAGCCTGTCATACCTTTTAAAATTAAAATGCTGGAAGAGTCCTACTTGCCTTTACAGTTGAGTGACAGGTCTGTGCCTTTGTCTGATGCTGAGGTTCCATGGAAAACTTCATTCGTTATAACTTTCTAATGCTCTCCAGTGACAAGAACCCCACCTAACAACTGTCCTGTCATTCGAGAGATCCTAGACAAGGTTAGCTCGGTTTGTGACCTTACAGAGAGGATGTCAGCAGTCTGCCAATTTGTTATATTGTGGAGTCTTCATTTCTTATTATTGTTATTATTTTAAATTGTGATTTTAACAAAAGTTCACCAAAAAGTGGGATTTTCATTCATTCATTCATTGTTGCACATTTTCCTCCCTCTCTTCTTTCCCCCTCCCCCAGTCCACTTTGCTACGCACCTTTTATTCGGACTGTTGTCATACATAAAATGCCTAATCATATACTCTTTCTATAGCTCTTTCCCTCATCTGTTCCAATGCAGTGTTCCCTATCTACCCACTCTTTTCCTAGTTCCCCCCCGTGTCCCCCCATGTCAGTCCTGCTTTAGAACAGTGTTGTCCTGCAGTGTTTCTGTCTTACTAGGATATGAGAAGGTGTACCACAGGTACTGCAGGTACCATCAGGGTCGTCCACGGTAGACAGGTTTCAGTAGAGATCTCAGACTAAGGTAGACAAAAAATGCTCCCAAAATTTGGCAATCTGCTTCTGTAAATTAGTCCAAAGATATCTGTGGATAACAACATTGTCCAACTTTTGGACATGCCACAGGGAAGAATCAACTGCCGAAGGAAATCATCGTGAATGATCCCTCAGTCACAAATGGGTTCAGATACACCTGCCAGAAGGGGCAGAATTTCATTCTGATGTTCATAGGCCACCATGAGTTGGAGTCAGCTCGGTGGCAGCTATTTATTAAAGTAGCTATTTATTTACTGACCAATCAATGTATTAATTAACCTGTAACTAAAAAGAAGGGTAGTTGTTGTTGTTGTTGTTGTTGTTGTTGTTGTTGTTGTGTACTATCAAGTCAGAACCAATTCATAGCTGATCCTCCAGCAGGTTTTCAGAAGCAGTGAATTGCATGAGGGGAGATTGCCCTCCCTTCTCTCATGGAGCAACTGGTGGATTTGAACCATGTGCCTTTAAGATTGCAACGTAGCTTCTTACCACTAGGCCACCTTGTAGCAAGTAATATAAGTATTGAGACAGTGTGCCTGGAGTAAGCATTAGAAATTAATGAAACTGTCTATGAATAGCTTCATTTATAAAACTAATGTAGTTTGGGCTTATGGGTAAACTGCAGGAATATCTGAAGTTTAGCAATCTCCAAGATAAAGGCATTGGAAGAGGCAAAAATAGATCTAGATTAACTAAATTTAGATTATCGAGGGGCTTTCTTCCCAGATGATGTCAAAAGTTGATTGTCCTGTGTCCGTCTCACAGCTGTTGAGTCGAAACCAACTCAAAGCTGATATTCCTTTGAGCTTCTCAGGCCATAAACAGCACAGAAGGAGACTGCTTGTCTTTTTCACTCAGAGTAGCTGGTAAATTTGAACCGCCAGAGAGGTGCAGCTTTTGGGCTGGTCACACAATTCCCTTTGCCTCTGGTGGGCCAAATCCCACAATCCCACCCCGTTAGTCCAGTACAGCACTCTAACCAGTGTTTTCACACCGACATCACATTCATGGCTATAGCTGGTTGCAAATTTTTAATAAAGGAAATGTGAGGATTTCTCAAAGATCTTTGCACTGGAGAAGCCATGTCAGGGCTGTGGTGTTGTTATGTGCTATCAAATCAGAAATGTCTATAGGCTGACCCTCAGCTCTTTTCCAGAGGCGGTAACTCTCAACAGAAGGAAAGAAGTTTGTATCTTAATGGGAGGAAGAAGAGGAGACTCTTGCTAGTTGAGGGAAAGGTGGGCACCACCACCTTTGAAGCTCGGTTTGGGCACAGAAGCTTGGGCAGGACTGGGAGGCAGAACTGGGGACTGAGGGGATGTTTGGATAAGCAGGGAATTCAGACTGTGTGGGAGATGCTGCCAGGTCTAGCGGCAGAACAAGGGCCAAGAGGAAAATATCACGTTCAAGTCAGAGAGGAGGGCTCTGTTTAGGAAACGAAATGTTGGTGGTATAGTCCAGGGGCAGCTATGCTATTGATCTAAAGGAAGCTCTCGTCTGGCCATTTGAATCCACCAGCGACTCCAGGGAAGAAAGATGAGCAATCTTCTCCCATGTGATTTACAGCTTCAGAAAGCTCGCTAGAGGGTGAGCTAGAACCCTGGTGATGCAGTGAGTAAGCAGTTCAGCTACTTCCACAAGGGCAGAGACCTGAACCCACTCACTCCTCTGAGGAAGAGGTGCGACAGTCTATTTCTGTGAAAAGTCACAGCCTCGGTATTACATTCTCGAGAATGATGTGTGTGTGTTTGTTGGATCCCTCTGGCAATCTCCTAAGTTCTGTTACTGATTCCACTCTGCATAATAGGAAACTGAGGCCCAGAGAGGAGGGTGGGGTGGGGCAGGGGGAGAGGGAGAAGCAAATAACTCAGAGGGTACAGCTAGATTGACTAAGTAGTAAATCAACAAACAGCAATCTGTATATTTGCCGAATTTTCCTTCTCGACCTCCTTTCTCAATCAAGCTTGCAATGCTATTTCGAGTTCATAATTAAATCGTAGGAAGCAAATTATTTGAAGGGAGCAACTCAAATTGAGTGCATTGAAATGGCAAAGCAATCAAAGGGTGACCCTTCATTAATATATTTGCCTGTAAAGTGCGAAACAGTGAAGCCTGTTATCTAAAGCACGAGATAAAAGGCAGAGTCAATGAGAACAGATTTCAGCAGCCACAGATCTCACCCTCACCTCCCCACACCCCTGGAAGCAACAGCTGGTTTTTGTATCTGCTAACCAAATGGAGAAATTTTAATTGAAAGTCCATGAGGTCCTGGCAGGACATACAAGGGCCTGCTGAAGAGGTGAGACCCTCTCATTCAGGGCCTCACATCTTAAAAGGTTTCACCAGGAGAACTCAAGAGATAAGTGAGGATGAAAGGACAATCCTTAGCCGTCACTTTGTGACCTGATGTAATTATATGTTGTAAATCCTAACCTGTAGGATGCTGATGAGGAAGGATTGTTGTTAGGTTCCATCCAGTCAACTACCACTCATAGAGATCCTATGATCTCTACCCTACCCTGAGGCACCCTCATGGTCTCCACCATGCTCAGGCTCATTGTTATGATCACTTGTGTCAATCATCCCATGTGTCAATCATCTCGTGGAGAGACTTCTCTTTCAGGGACACTCTGCCTTTCCCAGGAAAATAGGATCTTTTTCCAAGGAAATGCAACTGCTGACAACATGTCCAAAGTGTGTGAGACAAAGTTTCACAGGCACGATTAGAGACAGTTAAATTAATGCAACGGTTATATTAATCTAATCCATGGGATTAGATTGTATCTTGAGGCAATTTCTTTTAAGATATAAAGGAGATTAAAAAGCGAGCAGAGATGGAAGAATGACCATCACCAAGAAAAAGAACAGCAGCAAAACACATCCTATCCTTTGGTTTTTTTT
>NW_006399893.1:269024-269971 GCF_000299155.1 Elephantulus edwardii | reverse complement strand
AATTTTGCCAACACCATTTGGTTTTCATCTCTTGCTGAAAACCTTCCAGAGAGAGAAAGACTTTCTCTAGCATCATAGCTCTCAGTGTAGGCTTCTAGCCTCCTAATATCAGAGAGATTAAAATCTGTTTGTAAAAGAAATATCATTGTGACATTTCTGTCATAGCATCAGTACATAACTAAGGCAGTCTATATGCACTGGAAAGTTACTATTTATTTAACACTTATTCATGACAGTGTCATCAATGTCAACAATAACCATTCACTCTTTGAACAAAGATTCCTGAGAAACAACTCTGTGTTGGATCTGGTTATTGAGATCCAGAAGATTTTTGTTTGGCTGATTTTCAGAAGTTAGGTCACCAGGCCTTTCTTCCTTGTCTGTGTTAATCTGGAATCTCCAATAAAACATATTCTGCATCACAGCCACACACAAGCATCTATGACGGACAGGGTGTGTGTGTGAAATGCCTTTGGATGGAAAAACAACCTCAGTCTCTCCTACATGGGGTGGGGAAGATTCCGTCACAGAAACACCAAAAACTCTGCAACTGATCATAAGTTCTTAACAACAGAAAGCAGTGTTTGTCCCCTTGCTCACAGGGTCACTGTGAATCAGGGGCCACTCTGCAGCAGCTAACAATGGTGTGAAGAGCTCAACACTAATGATGCAGATTTCCAGCACACAGGCCTGTTCTTAGAGTCTGAGCTACCCAAGGTAAACCAACAAGCTCAAGTTGCAAATTGAATCAGTGTCAGAGAACGGGCCAGCTGGGCCCACAGCCATCTGACCAGCTCTTCTCAAGTCACCAAGTCACCTCGTTGTTTTCCATCATCACCAAGGCAATGGGAAAGGCTGGCTGTCACATGCTCCCACCCACCCCTCTTCCTCTCTTCCATACGTGTGACCATGGCAGCAGGTTGACCCTCTGTAACATTTCTCTCCTC
>NW_006399893.1:253600-268913 GCF_000299155.1 Elephantulus edwardii | reverse complement strand
CCCCGCTGTCCCTAGTGTCGACACTCACACTGCTCAAGGTTGAACTTGAAGTTTTGCTCTTACTAGGACTCAGATGTTTGCTGCATTACCCAGAGGGCGGGGGTAGAAGCCCTGAGAATAGCTGCTACGAAGTGGGCCGGCTGAGATGAAAGGAAAATGGGGTGAGCATTTACAGAAACTGGTCAGGGTGAAGTGGAAATCCCCAAAGAGCAAGATGCAAAACACAGCACAGTTTCTGGTAGGGATGGAGAGATGTGTGGAACCAAAGTGGGAGTGGGAGGAGGCACGGCTGATAAAATAGGATACAAGACGAGAGGAAGATGAGCCAGGGCTACACCCCTTTAGATGAAAGAAGACATTTTCAAATATGCAGAATAGAAAGAAAATCAACCAATGGTGTCCAGATAAAACATACTTCAACATGAGGCCTTTTTGCCTAAACTTTTGTTTTAGGAACCAAGATGTCCCAGATCCAATTGTAACCTGCCTGGTCTCTTTTTACCTCCTTTATTTTTTCTTTAAAGGGTAAAATTGGTTTTTAAGAAGGATGTGAGCGTTCAAGTCATCACACGGAGATTATTTTTTACAGCCTTTTATATTGGGTTTTTCTTCATGTTAAATATCATAAATCTCCATTAAATACCTACTGATACGTTATAAGGGATCTCTGGTGGTGTAATGGTGAGAAGTTCTTCTGCCTACACAAAGGCATGAAGTTCAAATCCACCAGCTGCTGCATGGGAGAGAGATGTTCACTCTCCTCCTAAGTGATTGAGAACCTCTAAAAACCTGCTAGAGGGCCAACTAGAAGTCAATACCAACTAGATGGCACATAACAATGTTAAAATGAGTCCAAAATAAAGTACATTCTATTTCTCACGTACACCAGTGTGCCTGAATGAACCAGGCCTGGGTGTGACATTTCTGATAGAAGCTTATTAGTTTTATAACCCTAAAAGTTATATTTATACCCTAGACACTTATCTTCTTCTAAATATCCTCTGTGCCCTGGAAGAGAACCTCAGTCCCTGGGGGACCTTATGACTCACCTCACTGAAGACACATTTTTCCATGCACAGCCTGTGGACTCCAGCAGCTGGCTGGTACCTTCTCCAAGGAAAATTTCCCAGTGCCCATAATGAGTTAACAGGAACTGGTCTGTGCTCTGGATATAGATTAACTCACTTCATCTTTACAATAGCCTTCCAAGAAAGGTACGGTCATTACTCCCATATTACGGATGAGAAAAATTATCTGCAAAATGCACTGGCCTTTGTGTACTTCTGAGAAGGAAGGATGGGGCTGTCATAAGCTCTTGTGTGCAGAGGAATCTGTCACCCATGTCCAATTTCATGTTACTGTGCTATGTAAGTACTAGCTCTTTAATAGCCTAAGGCTTCAATTCATCCAAAATTCATGTCAAGGCCTGGTTGTGTTGCATCTACTCCCCTGACTTTCCTCAAATACACTTTTCATTTCTTCAGTGAGAATGCACAAGCAGACAGACTGTCTTGTTGGGCCCACATGGCCCATTTTGCACGCAGGAATATGTTAGCTGTCCATCTTCTTGATTCTAACAAAGGGCTAGAGCTCTGGGGATGTAAGTTGGAGGCACGCAGTGGCAGTTACACACAAGCCGGGAAGAGCTTCAGGGTGGGGGAGACAGGGCCCATTTGACCACAACCTCCTCTGCTCTCTTCCTTTCATTCCACCTTCTGCCCTGCCTTGCTCTGCCCTACCCCATTGCCCTGGCCAAACAGACTCATTCTTGGAGGCATAAGACACATCTTCAATGAAACCCTCCTGAAACTGCAACTCCCAGTGGTTTCTCATCACATGGGCCCATAATGCTCTGTCATGTTTCCTGTGCTTTCATTTCTCCGTGTTAGACATTCTTTTCAGTGTCAGTCATAATTTGTTCTGATCCACCCCTTTACACAATCAATAAAACACAAAGGTGTGTGTCAGAGCTGTATCTTTTTTCCACATCTATTCCATTTGTATGCTGAGAAAATCATGCAAGAAGCTTGACTTTGTGAAGAAGAACGTGGCATCAGGATCAGAGAAAGATTCATCAACAAACCTACATTATGCAGATGACACAACCTTGCTTGCTGAAAGTGAGGACTTGAAACACCTGCTGCAGAAGATCAAGGACTCTTCAAGAAGAGTCAAGATCTTCTTCAAGAAGATCAAGGAGTCTTCAGTGTGGAATACCTCTCAACATAAAAAAAAATTCTCTTCAGCACTGACCAATAGGCAACATCATGAATAGATGAAGAAGAGACTAAAATTATTAATGATTTCTTCTTGCTTGGATCCACAATCAACACTCCTGATACAAGCAAGACAAGAAATCAAAATACTTGTTGTATTAGGAAATCTACTGTCAAAGACCTCTCCAATGGTGCTAAAGAGCAATGATGTCAGTGTAAAGACAAAGGTGCCCCTAACCCAAGCCATGGTCTTTTTAATTACTTGCTGTCTGAAACGTGGACATTAAAGCAGGATGACAGAAGAAGAACTGATGGTTTTGAGTTATGGTATTGGAGAAAAGGACTGTCAAAAGAACAAACATGAACTTTCTTGGAGAAAGTATAACCAGAGAGCTTCTTAGAGACAAGGGTGGTGAAATTCCATTTTACATGCTCTGGACATGTTGTTAGGAGTGGCCAGTCCTTGGAGAAAGACACTACACTTGGAAAGGTGGAGTGAAGGAGAGGAAGATCTTCAACAAGATGAGTCGACACAATGACGATAACAATGAGCTCACATGTATCAGAGATGATGAGGATGGCATGGGACAGGGCAGGGTTCAAATCCATGATTCCTACATTTGCTTTGCATTGTAATCAATTCAACAACATCTAACAATCCACCCATAGGTTAAGGACCAATGATGGTACAGCAAAGCATTAAGCTGCTAACCGAAAGATTAGCAGTTTATGCTTCCCAGATGTTCCACAAGAGAAATATGAAGTGCTCTGCTTCCATACAAATCACAGCCATGAAAATCATGAGGGAGTTCTACACTAGGTGCAGAGTTACAAGCTGAGTCACATTTGATTCAATGTCACATATATTCAGGGTCCCTGGGTGACACAAACGATTTGCATCCACCCAGCAGAACTGCAGAATGATGGCTTTTTAATAGGCCTCTCTAGAGATTACAGCCAAGGACACCCTAAACAGCAGCTCGACTCTGGAACACATGAGCTTGTCATGAGTTGGAACTGACTCTCAGCAATGGGCTTGGGTTTGGTTTGCTTGGACCTTAGTGTTTGGCTGTTTATTTGTTTGGGTTTTTTTAAAGTATATAGGCTGTTAAGAGCTTTAAATACATTGCTATTCATAAAACACTCAGAGGAGTGCCTCATGCAAAGCAGCACTGTGCAAAATGTTTGCTATTATTTTTGTGCCCCTACTGTGTGTCTCCTAATGTTTTCTATTAAAATAAAATTTTCCTTCAGATCGATTATCTAACAACATTTTATGCTTGCTTTGGGCCCAATAGGGAGGAATACATGGGAGTGAATTTTTCAAAAGCAATCAGCAGAAATGCTTGTTGGAAGGAGTCTGCCAAACTGCCGGGCTACTTTCTGACAATTCCGAGTCTCAATCTCTTTACTTGTAAAATGAGACTAATAATGCTCTCTTCATATCATTGTTATAAAAATGAGAGATAATTCTGTGTGCATTAATCAGCTGGCATAGCATAAGTTCTATATTAACAATACAATTTTCATCACACTGTCATCACCATCAACATGGGTCTCCCAAACGTTCAACAGTTAAGTGCACTTAATATACTGTGAGAACTTATTCTGAAAAGGCAGTTATTACTTAAAGTATTTTTTATTTTAAAGTCTTCTACAAAACAGCCCACAGCTTTGATGGTCCAAGTTAATATGGGTTTTGTAAAATGTTTGTTGTTCTTAGCTATCCTCGAGTGGACGCCTGAGACAGTGATCCTGTGCTCTGCAGAAGAGAACGGCTTCACAGGGTTTTCTTGGCAGTAAACTTTACAGAAGCAGCTCCCCAGACCTTTCCTCCCCAGAGTTACTGGAGAGTTCTAAGCACCAAAAATTAGCTTAGCGGTGGATCATACTGTCTTTCTAATGTTCCCTACCCATTAACAATGACATACTTACATACGCATTGTGGTTGAGTCAGAACCGAGTCATAGCTAACCCTATAGTGGGTTTTCATAGGCTATAAACTGCATGGGAGAAGTTTGCCCTCCTTCTGATGGATGCTCTGGCACCACCTGCCTTTGGGTTGGTAAGACAACTCATCACCACAGCTCCCGGTGGCATGGTAGAAGGAAAAAAAAATCTAGAAAGCATTTTGCTTTCTTTTTTTTTTTTTTAACAAACCCATAGGTATCCTTACACTATATACACTGAAACATTTATTGAAGAATATTTTCAATAGGAAAGCTTTGACCTCATTGTTGTTTTATTACCATTGAGTCAGAATCAACTCATAGCAGACCCTGCAACTGGTTTTCGGAGGCAGGAAATCACACAGAAGGAGTTTCTCTAGCGTCCTTCCATGCAGCAACTGGTGGATCCGAACCACATATCTTTGGGTTGGCAGTGCAATTTCTACCACTAAGCCACCAGAGCTTCCTTTGACGTCATTATTGTTGTTGCTGTTGAGTGCCATTGAGTCAAAACTGACCCATAGTTTAGGCATAAATCCCATGGGAGGATTGCTCATCTTTCTCCCGCAGAACAGCTGCTGAATTTGAACTGCATGCCTTCAGGACTGCAGCACAGTCCACTAGCCCACCAGAGCTCTCATCACCCTCCTTAGAACCATAAAAAAAAATGGTTAGCACATTTTAGGTAGTTGCATACATCAATACCTCAAAAGAGACAATGAAAACAAAGGAATGCCAAGCGTGCTGTTCAAGATGCACTTTGTGTGCTTGTTCAAAATGGACATTGCCTGCAGAAAATACATAACGAAAAAGCAAGCACTCACTATCCCTTTGAAGTAACAAGAGGGTTTTCCCCTTTGAAAAAATTTTCACAATTTAAAAAGAAAAGTTTTCAGGTGCAGCTTTAGCTGCATTCGGTAGACTTTTTATTTATTTTTAGACTTTTTATTTTTAAAATTATATTTTATATTTGTTTTCTAATCAAGTTTGTATACATTATGTTTCATACTATTTATTCTTCATTCACATTGTGTTCATTACAATAATTCTCATTCCTTGTGTTTTATAAGATTAATCCTATTGGACTATGCCCATCATTACCCTGTCTTTTCAGGTACCCACCAATCTTTCCCATTTCCTTTACCTCCTCTCTCTACCCACCAAATTGTCCAACCCTGTGATTTTGCCCTGACCCATCCTCATCCCTCTGCTCCCCTCCCTTCCTTCTTTGAATCCCATACATATTTTACTAGTTATCCTACTATTTTTACAATAATGGTCTTATGCAGTATTTGTCCTTATGAGACTGAATTAGTTCACTCAGCATAATGTTCTCCAGTCTCTTCCAAGTTATGTAGTATATTTTGAAACCATTGTCCCTGTATTCAAAAGACTCTTAATAGACAATGATGTTTTTTGAATCGTACATAATCATCTTAAAGACAATCTTAGAACAATTCAACCACTTCACAGATTAAAAAACGGCAACTGAGTAGGATGTTAGAACTAGCTTGGAATAAGGCCTGGTGGGATCACCTGCTGGTTCAGGCATTCTTCGTGGCCTCTCTTGCCTCTTTGATCTCTCTGGGCCCGAGTTCTTATATTTGAATTAATCTCAAAAGTTCCTGCATACCTTCTTGTTTGGAAAGTTACAGACCTGACATACATGCTCCAGAGGGAGAATATACACTTCTATGTGTCTGGGAGGTCAAACAGATTGAAGACAGTTTAATTTAGAAATATTCTTTTAAAATACTTTATTAGTAACTCATCCACTATTATAATTTCCAATTCATCCATTTAAAAAATATCTAAAAATTACCAAGTTAAAAACCACATCCTTTGAAAGGCCAGAAGACTTTGACTAGTCAAACATAAGAACTCATCCCAAGGCACACAGCAAATACTGGAGTCAGGTCAGGTGCAGGACAGGAAGAACCACTGGGCAGGGAGCTGTATCAGTCAATGTGATGTCTGTCGTGATGATGTATGTTTCCAGAAGGCATCATCATTCACAGCTATTCAAAACCCACTCAGACACTGGGGTACAAGCAGACTGACCTTCTTGCTTATGACACTGCTAAGCATTGTGTAGCCCAGTGGAAACAAGATGGCCGTCCACATGAACAGCTCATAAAATGACTTGGAACAGGTGTTTCCACAGCCTCTTTCCAACTGCATTTTCTTGGCCTTTGTAAAAGGTATCTGATGCTGGAATTAGAGGTAAAACACAAATGCAAAGCCAGGCCTTCCGCTCTGCCATCCTGATGTGACTCTTCATTGGGCATCCCATCCTTCACGTGGAAACCACCCATCTCTTTGAAGTATTTGAAATTATTTGAAAACGGAAATTAATAATAATACTATCTTCATTGTTTAAAAAAATATAGCTGAGATTGTCTGAAGAGTAGAAAAACTAAGAGTCTTACTAAAGTCCTTCTCACCAAACCTCTTAAGTCTTCTGGGAATCACTTATTTATTGTCATTGAGTCAGAATTCATTCATGGCTAACCTTCCAGTGGGCTTTCAGAGGCTGTAAATCACACAAGAAGAGACTGCCCATCCTTCTTCTGAATGGAGAATCGAGAGCATTCTCTCAAACCACCCAAGTCTTCTCCATGTATTTCCCTCCTGATTCTTCTGAATACCCTAACTGGTTCTACAATTATCCGCTTGTTTGTTGCTCTGTGATGTATGTCGCTATGATGCTCTATGAACCGTGGCATCAAATACCAGGAGGGTCACCCATATTGGACGGGTTTCAGTGGCGCTTCCAGACTAAGACACACTAGGAAGAAAAGTCTAGCAATGCACTTTAGAAAATATGCTTGTGAAGACTTTATTGATTAACACAGAATGTTACCTAGCATAGTGCTTGAAGATGAGTCTGCTGGGTTGAAAGACACTCAAAATACTCAGTGACCACAACAGCAGACATGACCACACTGGCTTGGAAAGGGGATGCAAGACTCAGCAGCGATATGTTCTGTTGCACATGGAATTCAAATGATTCCTTGCTCAGGACAGGGCAAGGTTCTGAACAGCTGTTCATAGGGCTCTGAGCTGTGGTTGACTCAATGGCACCTAACACCATCACATGGAATCACCACAAGTGGAACTGAACCGATGGCAACTAACAGACAACAAACATGTGTTATCCTGAAGTGTTAAGTCCTATTCTTTTCTTCTCTGAAGCAACTTTATTGTTATTTCACTGCTCATTTTTCTCTACTAAAGAAAGTAAAAGAGACAACACCCAGGAAATATTTAATTCAGTTGATACTGTAAGAAACAGTCATAGAACAAAGTGACTTTATACGTCTGTAGTGGTGAAGATTTGGCTTTGCCTGACTGTGTTTAAACACTGAAGACATGCAATTACTTCACAGAATAGGTCAACCCTTGGTGCTGTGGCTCAGCTATGTGGCCAAGGACCCAAGCCCTTACTGTATTAGACTCTGCCATCTCAGCTCTTTACCTCATGCTTCTTCCATGTGGAGATGAACTGGTCCACAGAATTCCACGCTTCTCTTTCCATCCACAACTGCTTTCAAGGCAGGAAGTAGAAGACAGAGGAGCAGGCATTCTGCACGTGCTTTTTTTCTATTTAGGAAGATGTTCCTTCCCAACAACCCACCATCAGACAGCCCCTTGGCTGTCACAGGAGCCCGACCCAGCAACCAGGGGAACCAAGAAAATGCATCTTTAACTTTCCCATTTTGTATTTTGCAATGAGAAGTAGGGAGGGAAAGGAGTTGTGAATTGATTCCAGGGTCAGCCAACTGGTAAAATATGTCGCAGACGAAAACTGTCTTACTTGACAAACAAGAATATTGAGGCTAACAGAGTCCAAGATACTTAGATTTCACAAGTAAATTTACTAGCTCTGAGTCCATGAGCCAGTTGTTGATAAAGCCAGAGTGATAAGTCAAGGCCGCCTGAGCTCCGGCTCTGTGTAGGGTGCATCAGGTCACTCTGTCGTCTATTAGTAGCAAAAGAAGGGAATACCCTGGGGAGAAAAGCAAATAAGAGACTGCATTATATAGAGTAAAACATTGGAAAAATGGCTTTTTCTTGGATTCTACTTTAATAGTACAGATACAAATGTCTTTCTGTTTAATATTGCTATTAGTAATCATGTCAATTGATAAAAACCTCACACACAATGAACAAAATGTTGTCCAGTCCTGCACCATACCCATGAGTAGCAATGATCCACAAGGTTTTCATTCACTCATTCTTGGAGGTAAATGGCCAGACGTCGTCTTTCTAGGGAGCTTTGGGAGCACAGTTCGTAAGGAATTGTGCTGCTGACTCCAAGGTAGCACATCTCTGGTGGTTCAGACACACCAGTGACTCCGAGAAAGATAGGCAGTCTCCTCCCTCGCAAATTACACTATCAGAATCCTGCTGGAGGGTCAGCTATGAGTTGGTCGGTGCCAACTCATCACCAAGGGCTTTGATTTTCTTTTTTTTTCTTTCTCGTCAGTCTTAGTCTCAACAGTTCACTGAGAACTGTTCAATGTTATAGAAAAACATGAGCCTCCAAGATAGATGGGGCTGGCTTTGTATGAGGTGCATTGGCCAGATGTCAAGTCTAGGTCTTCTGGACAGAAGGCAAGGGTTCTGGTAATGAAACCACTAGTACCTATGTTAGCATTAGGGTTGTTTGTTGTTGTTGTGTTTTGGTTTTTGGTTTTTTTTTGTTTTGTTTTTTTTAAAAAGGATGCGTGGGGGAAGCCATTTCTTACTTTTTAGCCAAAGTAATATCAGAGGGAATTAGATGTCGATTTTTGTTTCAATTGGGTATTCACAAGCAATTTAGAGTCTACAAGCCTTAAGGCAAAAAAAGTACAATTACTTTGGAAGTAGACTGACACAATGACTATAACGATGTACTTGAGGATGACCGAGACTCTGAAGATAGTGCAAGATATGGCAAGGTTTCAGTCTATTGTCACAGAATTGCTATGAGTCCTCGTCAACCGTTGGTGTCTAACAACAACAATAACCTCACCTCTATTCCATAAATGAAGGGACTAAAATTAAATGGTTCAATGACTCATGTGAAATCTCAGAGAGATGCAATGACGCAGCACAGATGTGTGATCAATGTCTTTTTGTGTATGTGTTTTTGGGTTTTTTTAACTAATTTTAATGAAAGTTTACAGAGATTTTGTATTTCCATTGTTGCATACTTTCCTTTCTGCCCACATTTGCCCCCAGTTCACTCTTCTCTTTGAAAAATAAAAAAAAAATCATTGCGATACAATTCTTACCCCTCCAGTCCATTCCATTATATAGCCTTTATTCTGGACTCTTATCATGACAATAATACTGAATCGTATATCGCTTTTAAACAGTTCTCTCCCTCATCTGTTTCAATACAGTATACATTATTTATCCCCTCTTTTCTTAGTTTCCTCCCAATCTCTATGTCAGCCCCTCTTTATAAAAGTGGCATTATGCAGTATTTGTCCTTTTGTGACTGACATATTTCACTCAGCATAACATCCTCCAGGGTCACCCATTTTGTATAATAATTCATGAGTTCCTTGTTTTTCAATGCAGCAGAATATTCCATTGTGTGAATATACCAGAGCTTCTCTATCCATTCATTTGTTGATGGGCACTGGGGCTGTGTCCAACTCTTTGCTATCGTGAACAAAGCCACAATGAACATGGGTGTGTATATATCTGTTTGAGCGGCAGTTCTGATTTTTTTTAGGGTATATTCCCAGTAGTGGAATTGCTGAGTCAAATGGTATTTCTATTTCCAACTTTTTGAGAAAGTGTCATACTGCCTTCCATAGTGGTTACACCAATTGATGACATTTTTAAGTGATTACAAATTGCAAAGCTTAGATCATACACTTAAGTGGAACATGTCTTGTCTTTTACAGAAACAAGTCAGCCCTGCTTAATTTTCCCAAATAGCTCAAGCAAATGGAAAGATATCAACTGGAATCATCTTTAGAATTCATTTCAAAGTAGAGACTACTTTTGAATGATCTAGAGATCTTTGTCTGGTTCTACAAAGAACATTATATGCTGTCAACTGTGAGTTGTTGAACTAACAGCTTACAAAATTCTACTCAGCCAGAATGTTCCTTAGAAACAAAGATAGTGAGACTTCGGGCATTTTAACAGGAAGGGTCAGTCCTGGGAAAAGGACAACATGCTTGAAAAATAGGAGAAGACCTTCAACGAGAGGGACACAACAATGAACTTTAAAAAATAGAGTTTGAGAATGGGCAGAGCTTTGTTCTGTTGTACACAGACTTGCTATGAGTAGAAATTGACTCCAAGGCACCCAACTACTATGACTATTCATATACCCAAATTACCAACACAGGCTTTATCTTTTTAGAGGTCGCAATAAAGAAGCCCTCATGGCATTATGCATTAGGTGTCCATATACCAACCAAAAAGATTCGTGTCCATCATTGCCACCAACCTGCCGACACTGGGAATCTGTAACTTCATGGAAAAGAACTATCCTGAAGAACAAACAGGTTCATCCTGTAGAGGGTGAAATCAGGTTACTCCTTGGAGGCAAGGCTTTAGAAACTCCATCCCATATATTTTGGGCATGTTGCCAGGAGGGACCAGTGCTTGGAGAAGGACATCATGCTTGGAAGGGCAGAAGGTCAGTGTAGGAGAGGAAGACCCTGGATGAGATGTCAGTTATGTCAGAGATAGTGAGGTGGGCTCAGGATAGGGCAAGGTTCAGAGCCAACAGGGTTGCTCTGAATCGTACTTAATTCAACAGCACATAACAACAACAACAATCACTAGTTGCCATCTAATCAGCTGACTCAGGGAAAATTCCTGCTTATGAGAAGAAATATTGTACTTTAGGGATTCTGATAGCCACATTTTGGAAGTGGATCGCTGGGCTTTTTTTCTGAGGTACCTCTGAGTGGACTTGGACTTCCAGCAAGCTTGTTAACCATTTACACCACTCAGGGACTTTACAGGGATCATAGTATCAGGGTTTTTATTCTAGACTTTTGTATATGCATTACTTATTTGGAAGCCTAAATGCATTTTCCCTGTAAAAATAATAAATAAAAGTTCTAGTAAACTCACAAAACTCTACAACATAGCTGATGTATGATCTCCAACAACATCAGCTGAAATTTATGAAACTGTTTCTGTGAGAAGATCCATTCTGGATGATAGGAAGGGACACAGCTCCTAATATATGTAAGTAGTCTCTGATGGAGCCAGGTGAGAGAAGGCAGCACCTTCAGTCTGTGTTCTACAAGAGATTCTAAGATTAGACTGAGAGTTAGACTTTCTAAATTATAGTTCTGGCTTGACTGTATCTTCATACTGTTGTCCATTTTTCTCCCTTGGGGCATCTGGTAGATTCAAACCACCAGAAGAGCTGGGCCTTTGGGTTAGCAGTATACCTAACCACAAACTAGGCCAAAAGAGCTCTCACCTCACACCTACTTTGCCCTCTTAGTAAAATTTTACATTAGTATTGGAAACTCCATTGTGGATCACAACAAACTGTGGCTAACTCTAAGAAGACTGGAAATCCCAGAACATTTGATTGTGCTTATGGGAAACTTTTACTTGGACCAGGAGGCAGTCATCAGAACAGAGCAAGGAGACACTGCATAGTTCAGAATTGGAAAGGGTGTATGCCAGGGATGTATTCTGTCTCCATAACTTTTCAGTCCCTTTGCAGAACAGATCATCCGGGAGGCTGAGCTGTACGAGGAGGAATGTGGCATCAGGATTGGTGGAAGATTCATCAATAACCAGTGTTATGCAGAATATTCATCAACAACCTGTGTCAACTGAGGAGTACCTGAAGCACTTGCTGCAGAAGATCAAGGATTGCAGCCTTCAAAATGGATTAAAGCTTAACATCAAGAAAACAAAGATTCTCACTACTGGGTCAATTGGCAGCATCATGATAGATGGTGAAGAGATTGAGATTGTTAACAGCTTTAATTTGCTTGGCTCCATAAACAACACTCTTGGTACCAACAGCCAGGAAATCAAGAGACAAATTGCACTGGGAAAGTCAACTGTAAGGACCTCTCTAAAATAGTGATAAGCAATGATGTCAGTCTGGAGAGTAAGGTGTGCCTGATCCAGTCCATAGTCTTCACAATTGCTTGCATCAGAGAGCTGGGATAGAAATGAGAAAGAAATGATAGAAAGAGAAATGATGCCTTTGAGCTGTGGTGCTGGAGAAGAGTATTGAATATACCATGGACTGCTAGGAGAACAAACAGGTTCGTCCTAGGGAGGGTGAAATCAGGCTGTTCCTTGGAGGCAAGGATTCTGAATTTCTGTCTAACATACTTTGGACATGTTTCAAGGAGGGACCGGTCCTTGGAGGGGGACTTCATGTTTGTGACGGTGGAGGGACAGCACAGGAGAGGAAGACCCTTGATGAGATGGATTGATTCAGTGTCTAGGGTAAGGGGGATAGATGTGTCAGAGACAATAAGGTTGGCACAAGATAGAGCATGGTTTACTGTTCTTGATAGGGTCGCTATGAGTCGCAAGCAACTCAATCGCACATAACAACAAAAACATAGGAAGCTCCATCTTACATATTTAGAGCATGTTGCCAGAAGAGGCCAATCCTCAGAACAGGACATCATGCTTTGAAGGGTGGATGGGCAGCGCAAGAAAGGACGACCCTAGATGAGATGAGTTGACTCAGTGACTGATGTAATGGGGGTAGGTGTGTCAGAGACAATGAGATTGGCTCAGGAAAGAGCAGGGTTCAGAGCTATTGTACATAGGGTTGCTATGAGTCACAGGTGACTCAATGACAGACACATCACGATAACAAACATAGGCCATTCATTATAATGAATGAGCCAAATTTACTACTTTGTTATTGTTAACTGTTATGCAGTTGGTTCCAACTGGTTGATTGCAGCTCTATGTGCAACAGAACAAAACATTGCCTGGTCCTGTACCATCACACAAGCATTGCTGTGTTTAAGCTCATCGCTGGCATTGCTGGCTAACTTTGCTGAGTTCTTCTTCTGCACCGACTCTCTACTGACGTCGTTCTTCAGACTATTCCCTCCTGACAGCACATCCAAAGTATGTGATATGAAGTTTCCCATGCATGCTTCTAAGGAGCATCTGGCTGAGCTTTTTCCAAGACAAATTTGTTCATTGACAAACTATAGTATATTGAATATTCTTCCCTAACACCAAGAAGGGAGCTCTGGTGGCCTGGTGGGGAAGGAGCTGTGCTACCAATCTTAACACAGCCATTTCTAAACTGTCAGCTGCTCCACAAGAGAATGATGGGCAGTCTCATTTGGTGTGATTTGTAGCTTCTGCACAACCTCTAAAAATTGGTTCTGTTTCTGTGGCACTAACAATAGCTGTTCAGCAAATCCTTAGGGAGCTCCGGTGGCCTAGTGGTAAGGAACTGCACTACTCACATGAAAGCATGGAGTTTTTTGTGTTGGGTTTTTTTTTTAAATTCAGGTTGTTTATTTTTCATTTCAATGAACATCTACAGAGATTTTGGGATTCCGTTCATTCATTGTTGCACCCTTCTCCCCGCACAAACCCTCCCAAAGCATAGAGTTTGAATCTGCTAGCTGCTCCAGGGAAGAAAGATAGACAATCTCCTCCCATGTGCTTAACTGCCTCTGAAAACCCAGGGAGGTCAGCAACGGGTTGGTTCCAACTCAATGGCACATAACAACAACACTAAAACATCCCAGTTCAAAGACATCAACTCTTTCTCATTCTTCCTTATTCATTGCCCAGATTTTACATGTCTGAGAGTCCATTGAAAATACCATGGCTTCAGCCAGGCCCTCCTGAGTACTTGGAGAGACATCTTTGCTTTTTAACAATTTTAGGTCTTTTGCAGCAGATCTGTCTGATGCTGATTTCTTGACTCTTGATTCTAATAGCATTGATTGTGGGTCCACGTAAGATTAAATCCTTGACAGCCTCAATACTTTCTGCATCTATCATGGTACTGAGTATTGGTCCAGTTGAGAGGATTTTTGTTCTTGCTATTGAGTGTAATCCATGCTGAAGGCTATAGTCTCTGATCTTCATCAGTAAGTGCTTCAAGCCCTCTTCATTCTTATCAATCACACTATGGAATACTATGCAGCACTCAGAAGCAATTATTTTATAAATTATTACCTAACTTGGGAGGGACAGGAGAGCATTACACTGAGTGAACTAATTCAGTTCCACAAGGACAAATATTGTATAAAACCATTATTGTAGAATGAATATGAGGATACAAGGTGGGGCAGGGTGGGAGGAGAGGGATGAGGATGTGCAATGGGGAGAATTAATCATGGGGTTGTACAATCTGATGGGTGGGAGGTTGAGGGAAATTGGGAGAATCTGTTCTGGAAAACAATGTATTTTAATTTTGTAAATAAACTAATATAATAATAGTAAGTTTGAACATTTTTTTTCACAAAAGATCCTTCCCATTTCCTTCATCCCTCTCACCCATCAAATTGTGCAACCCTATCAGAATAAAAAAAGAAAACCTCAAACACTCACAAACACACACACACACACACACACACACACAAGACAATGTGCAGAAATGATTGTATAAAACGAAATGTATATGAATGAAAAAAATGTATATGAATAATTGACTAAAAGTGAATGATGGTATAAATAATAATATTTTTTAAAAAAGATTGTATCATAGGGTTGTGATGTTTATTCCTCCAATCCTAATTCCACGTTCTTAATAAAGTCCTGCTTCTCACATTATTTGCCCAGTGACCATATTGAATAAGTACAGTGAAAAGAAGCACATCATTTCTTGGTTTAAACAACACATTATCCTCTTCTTCTTTTCCAACGGCTATTTCTTGGTCCGTGAACAGGTTCCACATGAACATCATCAAGTGGCTTGGAATTCTCATTCTTTCCAATATTGTCCACAAAGTCACATGCCTTTTCATTGTTGTTGTTATGTGCCGTCGAGTCGCTTTCGACTCATAGCGACCATATGTATCATAGCGACCATATGTACAGCAGCCCTAAACTCTGCTCTGTCCTGTGCCAATCGCACTGTCTCCGATACACCCATCCCGATTACCCCAGTCACTGAATCAATCCACCTCATAGAGGGCCTTCCCCTCCTGCGTTGTCCCTCAT
>NW_006399893.1:251045-253355 GCF_000299155.1 Elephantulus edwardii | reverse complement strand
AATCTTCTAAACGTAGTTTGAATTTTTGGCAGTTCCCACTTGATGAAATACTTCAACTAGTAATTTTGTTTCCTCTTTTACCTGCGTATGATTTTAATGATATTGATCAATAATTTCCATATTCTATTGGATCATCTTTTGTGGAAATGGGTACAAATATGGATCTTTTCCAATCCATTGGCCAAGTTACTGCCAAATTTATGTCAGAGGTGAGTGAATGCTTCTAGAATTGCTTGTATTGGCTGAAATTTCTCAATTGTTCTTCTATCAATTCTCAGAGCCTTGCTTTTCACTGATTCCTTCAGTAAACTTGTATTTCTTCATTCAATACAATTGTTGTTGTTGTTAATGTGCTGTCTAGTCACTTGTTACTCAGAGACCCTATGCACAATAGTTCTGAACCCTGCTCTATCCTGAGCCAATCTTACTGTCTCTAACACATCTTGCCACCACTACCCCAGTCACTGAGTCAATTCCTCTCTTGTGCTGTCCTCCACCCTCCCAAGCATGATGTCCCTCTTCAAGGACTGGTCCCTCCTTGCAACATTCCCAAAATACTTGAAATGGAGCTTCAGAATCCATGCCTCCAAGGAGCAGCCTGGTTTCACCCTCTCAAGGGTGAATCTGTTTGGGCTCCTAGAAGTCCATGATATGTATATTCAATACTCTTCTCTAGCACCACAACTCAAAGGCATCAATTCTCATCCTATCATCCCTAGTCATTGTCCAGCTTTCTGATGTATAGCAAGTCCACGGCCTTGATCAGGTGCACCTTTGTCTCCAGATGCTCTTCAGTACTCTCAAGAATTCCCTGACAGCAGACTTTCTCAATGTAATTTATCTTTCTATTTCCTGGCTGCTAGTACCAAGAGTGTTGATTAGTTCTTGATTATATGCTACTCTTGAAATGGTTGAACTTCAACCAATTCTTTTTTAGTACAATGACTCTGTATTTCTTCCATCTTCTTCTGATGTTTCCTGTATCACTAAACATTTTTTTAAATTTGTCATTTTGGGGTGTTATTTTTTTTTAATCACATTGTGTTTTATATGATCATTTCCATAGATTTGCTCTTATAAAAGTAATCACTATTGGTCTAAGCCCAATCTTTTCAGATCCCCATTGGATCTTTCCTAATTCTCTCACCCTCTCCCTCCACCCACAAAATTTTAATCCCCAAATTTCCCTCTCCTAACCCTTCTATGCTTTCCCCTTCCCTCTCTGGATATCCACACACATCTTACTAGTTACCCTCCTGTTTTATAATAATCATCTTATGCAGTATCTGTCCTTATTAGCCCAAGTAGTTGACCCAGCATAATGCTCTTTAGCCTCTCTTAGTTATACAGCGTTTTTCATAATTGTTGCTCCTGATTGCTGTATAGCATTCCACCGTGTGAATGTCCCACAATTTCTCAATCCAGTCATTTGTTATGGCCATTTGGGCTATTTTCATGTTCTTGGTATTGTGAATAATGCTGCTATGAACAATAGTGTACAAATCTCTGTGTCTCAGTTCTGTTCTCCTCAGGGAGAGCTGCTTCATATGGAATTGCTATGTTCAACCTTTCAAGCCTTTCAGAGTGGTTGGACCATTTTAAGTCCCACCTACAGTGTATGAGAGTTCTAATCTCTCCACATCCTCTCCAACATGTATTGCTTATTGTCCTGTTAAACTTCCCCATTGCTACTAGGGTGAGATAGTATCTCATTGTGGTTTTGATTTGCATCTCTCCTATTGCCAGTGATTTCGAGCATTTCTTCATGTGTCTGTTGGACATCTGAATGTTTCTCTCTATGAAAAGTCTTTCTATGTCTTTTGCCTATTTTGTGATTGGGTTATCAGTCTTTATCCTGGGGAGGCCCAGGAGTATTGTGTAAACTTGTGTTATGAGACCCTTGTGTGAGATTCTTTGCCAAATATTTCTTCCCCATTAGTAGGTTTTCAATGTATTTCAATTCTTTAGAAGGTTCCATTCATCAATGTTATTTTTTCCCTGGTTTTAAATACTCAATATTTTACCATAGAATCCTTCACAATTACAATTAAAGGTCAGAATTTTTTTTCCTCTTCAGTTCTTTTAACTTGAGATATACTAAGTATGTTCTTCTCTTTTAGTTTTCTAATTAAAGGTTGCATATTTCATGATAATAGTCTACTTTGTTGAGCTACCTTTTGAAATCTCCTGTTTAAATATTTTACATTTTTTTCCTTCTACTTATATACCTTTAACTTGCTGGTCTGTCTAATACTTCTCTTAATCTGAACATTCACATTGAGACAGACTAGGAAGAAGGATTGGCCATCC
>NW_006399893.1:242820-248485 GCF_000299155.1 Elephantulus edwardii | reverse complement strand
CTGGGATAATTGGGATGGGAGTGTCAGAGACAGTGCGATTGGCACAGGACAGAGCGGAGTTTAGGGCTGTTGTACATAGGGTCGCTATGAGTTGTCCATAGGGTCGCTATGAGTCGCAGGCGACTCGACGGCACATAACAACAACAACAACAACAACTTACCTTAGTTATTCTATATTCAAAAGCAAGTTTCAGAATCTCTTCTGAGACCCATTTTTACAATTTCTTTCTTTTCTAAAGACCTATTACCTTCTTCATGTACAGCATCCATGATGTCATCCCACAACTCATCTGGCCTTCGGTCATTAGTATCCAAAACTCAAATAACCCACTGCAATTGAGTCAGTTCTGACTTACAGTAAAACCCTCCCAATCACAAATCATAACGGTTTCTCTCATGGAGCTACTGGTGGATTCAAACCCCTGAAGAAGCTCAACCCTTGCTTGAGTAGCAAGACAACTCACTAGGAACTCTGCCGCCAGGGCTCCATTAATGTTCATGGCACCAAATCTTCTTGGGTTATCTAAATTCAACAGTGATATACTCAAGGTTGTACTTTGGATTTGCTTGCATTTTCTTATCTGCACTTTGAATTCTATTTGAGCAACCAAAAAGTCTTTTCTCTGGCCTCTGGCCTTATTTTGATTGATGAAGAGTTTTTATTTCCCCATCATCCATTTCCACAGATAGAACTAATTTGATTCTTGATTGTCCCAGCTGATCCGGTCCAAATGTATAGTAAATATTTGTTCTGTTGAGAAAGGTATTTTCAAGGAGTAAGTCATCAGCATTGCAAAATCCTATCAGGTAATCACTGGTATCATTTCTGTCACCAGGGCCATGTTACCTGGATATCAATCCTGCTTTGTTCCTAATTTCACATTCTAATTATCTGTATTGTCACTACATTTGATTGCATTCTTGGTCAGTTTCAAACTTCAGAAGTTGATGAAAATTATCAATCTCTTAATCTTCAACCTTAGTGTTTGATGCTTAAATTTGGGTGCTAATTGCATTCACTGGTCTTCCAGTGATGTTGTCCTACCACTGAGAGCACTGGGCTTTCGGGTAGACCTTGAAATGTTCTTTTGGACAATAAATGTGTCCCTGTTTCTCCTCAATTTACCATACTCGAAACAGTTGACTATATAATGGTTCAACTCAGAATGACCAGTAAGTGTCCATTTCAACTCATTTATAGCGTATCACCAATATTTAGGCCTTCCATTTCATTTCTGACAGTTTCCAATTTTCCTTTATTCATACTTTGTACATTTCATGTTCTAATTATTAGTATATATTTGCTATTATTTATTTTCATTTGAGTTATGACATATAAACAAATGAAGGTCCCCAAAATTTTATCCATGTCATGAAGGCTCCCTCTACTTTGAGGAGGCAGCTTTCTGCATGCCTTCAAGCTTGATGGACTCTAATCTTCAGCCCTATGACAGAGTTCTATTGCTGTCCTTAAGACCTTCACTAGATAATCTTTTCCAAAAGTAGATTGCCAGGTCTCTTCCTAGTCCAAAATTGAAATCTTGGCTAAAACCTGCCCACCATAAGTGGCCTTGCTGTATTTGAAATAGTATTGGCACTGCTTCCACCATCACAACAACACATCAGCCACCGTATGACAAACTGACAGGTAAGGAATGGTTTGATATATTCCTGTTAACTGAATGCCATAACTTATTAATATTTTCCTAGTTCTGTGTTAATGTTCTTTTTCTATTATAGACTTCCATCCAGGATAGCATTTAGTTGTTATATCTTGTTCTTATTGTTGTTGTTGTTAGTTGCCATGAAGTTGAGTATGCTCCATCACCGCCCCATAAACAAACGGATCTGAACCCTGTCCAATCCTGTGCCATACTCACAAACTCTGGCACCCTCAAACCTATTGCTGCAGTGTCACTGTTCAATCCATCCAGTTGAGGGCCTTCATTTTCTTTGCCATCCCCCATCTTTCACCTTTACAAGTATGTTGTTCTTCCCAAAGAAGAGCCTTACCTAGTAACATGTCCAAAGTGTGTTAAAATGCCTTGTGATCCTACCAAATATATAAACCAAATTCCATCTTAGTATATGTTTCCAGAAAATAGCCATTCTCCCATCACCTCACTAACAGCACTTCGATTTGTGAATGGCAATGGGAACATGAATTGTAATGGTCCTTGGAAGCAAAGGTGGTGAAGCTTCCTCTTTCATGCTTTGGGCATGGAGCTAGATGAGTAGGTGAGGCTGTTCCTTGGAAAGGAATGTGTCAGAGAGGATGAGGATGGCACAGGATAGGTCAGGGTTTAATTCGGCTTTTCATAGGGTCACTGAATTGTACTCAACGTGACGGCACCTAACAACAACAATCCAATATGGCAATCCCAGTCCTGTGGTGTGGTAATTGGCCTAGGTGTATAATTGCCTGCATCTATGAGGCTTACAGTGACTTCTGTCAAGGGACTGCTGGGGAGAATTTTCTCCTTAAATTAAAAAACAATCCCTATCATAAGAGTTTTAAGATGAAACTTAAGATCGTTCACTTCTCTGTGTCTGCTTTGGACACTGCTTGGAGCTGAAATAAAACAAAACAGTAGTTATAAAGATTCTTGGCTATTTCATAACTTCATTGAGTGACCAAAGTAGTACTGACGCCAGAATTTCTATTATGTAAAGATCAAATGTCCTTATATCTAAAATACTGCTAGCCAAATTTTCTGTTGCTTGCAACATACGCAGATGGCACAAGAAAGGGATTTATCTTATTGGTCACATACCTAAGAGGGAGATGTTGTTGTTGTTCTGTACTATCTGGTCAGAACTGATTCATGACCTTCCAGGGGGTTTTAAGAGGAAGTAAATCACATAGGAGGAGACTGATCTTCTTTCTCCACTGAGTAACTGGTAGTTTCCAACTATCTTCCTTTGTGTTGGCAACACAACTTAAGACACCAGACTTCCCTAAGTGAAGGATTGTTAACTGTTGTTGTGTACTGTTTAGTCAGAACCAAGGTATGGTTGACCCTCCAGCTGGTTTTCATAGACAGTTAATCACTTGAGAGATTACCCAACTTTCTCCAGCAGAGAAGCTGGTGGATTTGAACCATGTAACTTTGTGTTGCCAATTGGTCCAGTGATGAGAATCTTTGTCTTCTTGACATTGAGGCTCAATCCATATTGAAGGCTGAAGTCCTTGACCCTCTGCAGCAAGCGTTTCAGGTCCTCCTCAGTTTCAGCAAGCAGGATTGTGTCATCTGCATAACGCAGATTGGTGATAGAGCTTCCACCAATCTTGACCCCACATTTCTCCTCATAGAATCAGCCTCCTGGATAATCTGTTCTGCATACAGGATGAAAAGGTATGGAGATAGGACACATCCCTGGCGTATGCCCTTCCCAATTTTGAACCATGCAGTACAATCCATACTGGAGTTCTACAGGACATATCACCTTCCCTTTGGAGACAGTAAAACTAAACTTAAGAAACACTGGTCACAGCATAAAAAATTGTCAGCAGTTGACATGTCTGCAATCACAGAAGCCAAGAAAGCTTCAGATACAAGCTGCCAGATCAAGGGTTGGACAATGGAAGATAAATTTTGAAGGTATTTGGTAGAAGTGAAGGGGTATCCTGGTGGAGGGTGGAGCTGGGAAATAAGTAGGTCAAGGCACTGGGCTAAGGGCAGGGAGAACACTGTAACTAATGGTTAACTCCACAATGAGGGATTTATCTTTCACTGCTCCACAAGATGCTTGTCTGTCAGATACTCCTCTAAATCTAAACATTCAGATTAAGACAGACTAGGAAGAAGGATTGGCCATCCATTTCTGAAATAGTAGGCCTCTGAAAACCCTATGTACAACAGAACACGCATAGACTAACAGAAAGGGCAACCTAGGTAGAACTTCCAAGTATGGAAATACAAAGGAAGAGGAACAGTTGTAAGCAGACACTAGTGACTGAAACATGGAACGTGAGAACCATGAATGTAGGAAAATTAGAAATTATTAAGAAAGAAATGGAATGCATAAATATTGACATACTAGGCATTGGAGAGATGAGATGGACTGGCATGGGGCATTTTTAGTCAGATGATCATATGATATATTACTCTGGAGATGAAAAGGTGAGGAAAAATAGGGTTGCTTTCATAGTTAAAAAAGTAATTTCTAGATCCAACTTGAAGTACAACATTGTGAGTGATAGGATTATATCCATATGTTTACAAGGAAGTCCAGTAGATACCACTATCATTCAGATATATGCACCAACAACCAGAGCCAAAGAAGAAGGAATAGATGATTTCTACCAACTTTTACAGTTGGAGATAGATCGAACATGCAATCAAGATGCATTGATAATAATGGGTGACTGGAACGCAAAAGTTGGGAACAGAGAAGAAGATTCAGTAGTTGGAAAACATGGGCTTGCTGACAGAAATGAAGCTGGAGAGAGAATGATTGAATTTTGTACAATCAATGACTTATTCACGGCAAATATGTTTTATAAGAAACATAAACACAGGTTATACATATGGATTTCACCTGATGGTATGCATAGGAATCAGATCGATTACATCTGCAGAAAAAAACGCTGGAGAAGCCCAATATCAGCTGTGAAAACTAGGCCAGGAGCTGATTGTGGAACAGACCACTAACTACTCATATCCAAGTTCAAGCTGAAGTTGAGGAAAATTAAAATGAATCCACAGGAGCCAAAATATTACTTTGATTTCATCCCACCTGAATTTCAGAATTACCTCAGGAACAGGTTTGAGGCCTTGAACACTAAATGAGCGAAGACCAGAGGAGTTGTGGGAGGATGTCAAATGTATCATCCAGGAAGAGTGCAAACGGTCATTACAAAGACAGAAGAGGAAGAAAAGACCAAAATGGATATCAGAAGAAACTCTGAAGATTGCACTGGAGCATAGAGAAGCCAAAGCACAAGGAAGAATTAAAGATACTAAAGAGCTGAACAGAAGATTCCAAAAGGCAACACGGAATGACAATGCAAAATATTACAACGAAATGTGCAAGGAGCTAGAGTCAGAAAAATCAAAAGGGCCGATGAAATGTGCAAGGAGCTAGAGTCAGAAAAATCAAAAGGGCCAAACTCGTTCAGTATTTCTTAAGCTCAAGGAACTGAAGAACAAATCCAAACCTAGAGTTGCTATAATCAAGGATGCTTTAGGTATAATATTAAATGATCCAGGAAGTATTAAAAGAAGATGGAATGAATATACTGAGTCATTGTATTAAAAGGAATTGGCAGATACAGAAGAATTTAATGAAACAACATGTGAGCAAGAGCCTATGGTGATGAAAGAAGATTTTCAAGCTGCTTTGAAGGAAATAGCAAAAAAGAAAGCCCCAGGAATAGATGGTATACCAATTGACATATTTCAGCTAACAGATGCTGCCAAGTTGTGCCAGAAATCTGGAGAACAACCACTTGGCCAACTGACTGGAAGACATCTATATTTGTTCCCATTCCAAAGAAGGGTGACCAAACAAAGTGTGGAAATTACAGAACACTATCATTGGTTTCACACGCAATCAAGATTCTACTGATGAATGTCCAAAAACAACTGGAACAGCATATCGGCAAAGAATTGCCAGAAGTCCAAACTGGGTTTAGAAGGGGTCGTGGTACTAGGGATATTGT
>NW_006399893.1:235046-235873 GCF_000299155.1 Elephantulus edwardii | reverse complement strand
CAATTGGACAATTAAAACAGACATTCGGGGAGGGGGAGAAGAACGAACTGGGGAGGAGGGTAGAGAAAACAGTGCAACAATGAATGAAGGAGAATCCAAAATCTCTGTAAATGTTCATTAAAACTAATATAATTTAATAATAATTTTTTAAAAAGCTGAACATAGAAGAAATTTAATATAACCCATACATTCCATTGCTTGGAATATAACCCCAAAAATTAGAACTAAAGTTCAGATGGAGACTTGTGCACCAATGTTCATAGCAGCATTATTCACCATGGCCAGAACATGGAAACAGCCCAAATATCCAAACACAATAGAACGAATTGAGAAGTTGTGTTATATTCACAAAATGGAGTACTATGCAACACTCAGGAGCAATGATTTCGTAAATTACTACCAAAATGGATGTCAGAAGAGACTCTGAAAACTGCACTGGAGCGCAGAGAAGCCAAAGTACAAGGAAGAATTCAAGATACTAAAGATTTGAATAGAAGATTTCAAAAGGCAGCACAAGACGACAAAGTAAAATATTACAATGAAATGTGTAAGGAGTTGGAGTCAGAAAATCAAAAGGGCCTAATGGGCTCAGCATTTCTTAAGCTCAAGGAACTGAAGAACAAATTCAAACCTAGAGTTGCTATAATCAAGCATGCTTTAGGCAGAATATTCAATGATCCAGAAAGTATTAAAAGAAGATGGAAAGAATACACTGAGTCACTGTATCAAAAGGAATTGGCAGACACAGAAGAATTTAATGAAACAACATATGAGTAAGAGCCTATGGTGATTAAGGAAGAAGTACAAGCTGCTTTGAAGGAAATGGA
>NW_006399893.1:226515-234946 GCF_000299155.1 Elephantulus edwardii | reverse complement strand
TAGGAAAACAAACAGATTCATCCTGGAAAGGGTTAAACCGGGTGGCTCCTTGGAGGCAAGGATTCTGAGGCTCTGTCTAACATACTTTGGACATGTTGTAAGGGGGGACCTGTCCTTGTAGATGGGCATCATGCTTGGTAGGGCGGAGGGACAGCACAGGAGGGAAAGGCCCTCTATGACATGGATTGATTCACTGGCTGGATAATCGGGATGGGAATGTCAGAGACAGTGTGATTGGCACAGGACAGAGCAGAGTTTAGGGCTGTTGTATATAGTGTCGCTATGAGTCGCAAGCGACTCGATGGCACATAACAACAACAACCTTTGCGTTGCAGCACAATTCCTTACCACTAAGCCATCAGAGCTCCCCTAAGAGGGATGTTGTTGTTATCGTTGTTGTTAAGTGCCATCAAGTTGAGTACAACTCATAGCAACAAAATGAACAACAGATCTGAATCCTATCTTACTCTGTGCCATCCTCATCATCTCTGATACACTTGAACCCATTGCTGTAGTCAACATGTCAATCCATCTTGATGCAGGGGTGGGGGGTGGGGGATATTTTCCTTTCTTTAGCTGAACTTCTACCCTCCCAATCATGATATCCTTTTCCAAGGAATAGTCTCTTCTAGCAACATGTCCAAAATACAAGAGATGAAGTTTGGTCATCCTTGCCTCAAAGTAACACTCTGGCTGCACCTTTTCCAAGACATGCCTGTTGGTTCTTTTGGCAGTCCATGGGATAGAGGAAGACAGAATTTTCCAAAGCTTTAAGAACAGAGTCTGGTCTTTTAGAGCCTGACTTGGATCTCTCTCTCCTTGCTTTGAAGAGAGGATAAATCGTGAAATTGAAACAAACTCACAGTTAACCCTCTAGTGAGTTTTCAAATGTTGCAATGTAATGGAAGCAGATTGCACTTCACTCCCCCAAAGAGAAGCTGGGAGATTTAAACTGCTTGCCTTTGGGTTGATAGTGCAATACCTTAAACACCAGGCTTCCAGAGCTTCCTAAACCCAAGGTAGCCTCAGGGACCCTTATCAGTAAATTCAGAGGTCTTCTGTTCAGAACTTAGCCCTCTCTCTTTTTGTCTGTTTCATATCTTCTGCTGCTCATAAACATAGCCCACAGGGTATTTTTCGCCTCTCTCAATCTAACAAGCTTTCCATTTAGTCTCCCACCAGAAAGTCCCAATATTTCCCTGCTAAAATTTCCCAGAAAGATAATATCTTTTATTCATCATGTTTTCTGCCAGGCCATACCATACATCACCGACCAGCGTACAGATTTGACTATCTTTGGCACAAATATCCAATCAATGGTCTACTCAACTGTGTTTAGGAGTTACCAATTCCTATGGTCACATGGCATGAAACCTAGTCTGTTTACCAGGACTGCAGATGGGGCAGTGGCTGATCTGGCAGCGACACATAGTCCTGGCATAGCAGCATCTTGGGGGCAGAGAGATATAGATATATATTCATTGAATTCTTAGTCTATGCTCCTCTCTCTCCCACCAAATTCATTTGGTTCTAATGTTTTAATCTTGTTTTTCTTGTTATCACTGGAAGCATAATAAAAAACAAGATGTCTCCAAATAGGTTCTTGGTTATACCAAGAAAGGAAGAAAAGAAGGAGACAGGAAGGGAAAGAGGGAGAGGGACAGAAAGGAGAACAAAAAAGGGAAAATGAGAGGGGGGGAGTGCACGCGCAACACAAGAGTTATCTTTGACATGTACAAACAGATGATGAGGATGACAAAAAATTGGTACATTAGGAAAAGAGGACAATAGGAAGCGAGCCATGGAGGAGAGGTCCATGCCGGCTCCTTGTAAGGTCCAGAACCAATGGGAAACAAAAATGGTTTCACGGAAGACAAAGGTTGTAACCAGTGACATAAACTAGGCTAACCCAACAGACACCTACATTACAGTTTTGCTCCATGGAGAGCATCCCATGAACCCAGACACTCTGTGGTCATCTCATTCTATAACAGGGTTATAATAGGATTTTCCTCATCATTTCACCACAGTTGTTGTTATTAGGTGAAGTTGAGTCACTTCCAACTAGTAGCGACCCTCCATCCAAGAGGAGGAAACAATGGCTGGTCTTGTCCTGTTCTTACAATTATTTCTATACATAAGCCCATCACCGCAAGCCATGGTGTCAAGCCTCAGCTTTACCAAACACGGTGTCTTCCAATACTGGTCATTCCCAGTAATCACTCCAAAGTAAATGGCACAGGTCTCACTATCGTCCCTTCTACAAGCATTCTGACAGTAGTTCTTTCCAGACAGATTTGTTTATTCTTCTGGAAGTTCTGGGTAGAGTCAATATTCCTCACACCTGCACAAAATTTCAAATGCATTGTTTCCTCTTTGGTTTTCCTTGCTCATTACACAGCTTTCGCATGCACAAGAGATGATTGAAAATACCCTTTAGGTCTCATAGTGACAATTAACTTTTCAGAACTTTAAGAAGCTCTGTTGCTGGGAATTTGCCCAATGCAATATATTGTTTGTTTTCTTGACTGTTTCTTCCATGAGCACTGCCTTTTAGACACAAGTAAAATTAAGTTCTTAATAATGTAAATCTTTCTTGCATTTATCATGATGTCACTGATTGGTCATGGATTATTGTGAGGATTTTTGCCACCTTTTATGCTGAGGTGTAATACATAGTAAAGGATATATATATATATATATATATATATATATACACACACACACACATATATATATACACACACACATATATATATACACACACACATATATATATAGTCTTTGATCTTTATCAGTAAGTGCTTCAAGTCCTCTTCACTTTCAACAAACGTGGTTGTGTTATCTACGTATAAAGGTAAAACTCAAAATCACTGCCGTTAAATTGGAACTGACTCACAGCTGCCTCTCGAGCACAGATTATCAGAGGTTGTAAATCACGCAGGAGGAGAGACCCTGTGTTTCTCTCGTGGACTTTAGTTGTTGTTTGCTCATAGACTAGCTGGTGGATTTGAACATCCTGCCTCAGAATTGGCAACCCTTTACCCAGCTGGCCACCAGAGCTCTTGTTAGGTGCCATTAACAACTGATGAACAACAGATCTGAAGCCTGTCCTATTCTGTGCCATCCTCACAATCTCTGACACACTTGAGTCCATTGCTGCAGTAAGTCACTGTGTCAATCTATTTGGTTGAAGATTTTCCTCTCTTTTGCTGACCCTCCACCTTTCCAAGCACGATCCCTTTCTAAGGAATAACTTCTGGCAGCATGTCCAAAGTATGTGAGACAAGCTTCACCATCCTTGTCTCCAACGAGCACTCTAGCTACATTTTTTCCCAAAACTTATCTGTTGTTATGGCAGTCTATGGGATATTCAGTATTCTCCAACACCACAGCTCAAAGGTATCAAATTCATTGTTTAGCTCTCAGATGTGTAACATATGATTTAAAAGACCATGGCCTGAATCAGATGCACTTTAGTTTCTAAACTGACATCATTGCTCCTCAGTTATTAGGAGAGGTTCCTGACAGCAGACTTGCCTAATGCTATCTATCTCCTGATCTCCTTACTGTTGGTAAAAAAGGGTATTGATTATGGATCCAAGTAAAATGAAATTGTTGACAATTTCAATCTTTCTCCATCTATCTTGATGTTGATTATTGATTTAGTGGCAAGGATTGTTTTGTTTTGTTTTCTTGGTATTGAGATGTAGTCCATATTAACGGCTATGGTCTTTGATCTTCTGCAGCAAGCGTTTGAAGTCATCCTCATGTTCTGCAAGCAAGATTGGGTCATCTGTATAATGCATGATGTTCTTGAGTCTTCCTCTGATCCTGATGCCACATTCTTCTTCATGGAGTCCGGCTTCTCAAATGATTTCCTCAGCATATAGATCGAATAGGTATGCAGAGAGGATACAACTCCAACCCACATCTTTCCTGACTTTAGTCATGCAGTGTTCCATTGGTCTGTTTGGACAACAGCTTCTTGGTCTAGGTATAGCTTTCTTTCTTTTTTTCCCCCAGATGTAGCCATTTTCAGGGACACTAATGATCTCAATTATCCTTAAGGCTCATAACATGGCTTTAATATTGCCAGTTTTCAAAATATTTCTGCAGAAACATATACAGAGAAGCAGAATAAATAGCTGTCTTTAGGTATAGGTTTTTATGAGCATAACTAAGTTTCTGAAATTCCCATTTTTCTCCATGCTAGCCATAGTAATTATGATCCACACAGTTAAATGTTAATCAGTCTTCTATCAATCTGACACCTTCTTTTCTTCATATATTCTGGCTTCTTGGTTTATTTACTCAACATACAGATTTAAATAAAGTATGATGAAAGGACACAACCCTGACATACACTTTTCTGATTTTTAAGCCACACAGTATCCCTTTGTTCTGTTTGAAAGTCTTCCTCATGATTTACATACAGGTTGCACATGAGCATAATTAAGTGTTCTGTAATTCTCACTCTTCATCAGAATTTTCATCAGAAAGCCTAAACAAATTCCACTCTCAAAGGGAAAAAGTGCCCAACTTAACCCTGGGAATAATACAGGCAGTTAGAAAACCTGACGAGAGTAGCCGACACCACAGAGTGGCACCATGAAAATAGGCATTTGCTCCATGACTACAAGAGGCCTCTTGCAAGCATTTGCTTTGCAGAAAGCCTGGCTTTCATTCCTTGCTTGATTTCTTAAGCTGGTCTTTGAACACCACTCAGTAGGTAGTTGGTTCTTTTGATGTTTGGCACTTACATAAAAAGGATGAGTTATTTCATTTTCTGCAAGGGCTACAAGCCTGCTCTGTATGGAAGGAGGCGAGCTGCCCAGGCATATGTGACTAGGCGGGAGTAGAAGCTTTTTGACTTTGAAGGTTCAAAGTTAACATGTCAGTTGGATTCCAAACAGTTGTGCACTGGACCCTGAAAAAGTGAAAACTATGTTAAGTAACTTGAAATGCAGGGTTGAAGCAATTACCAGGAAAATGAGGAGGACCTGAAGAACTACTCATGGAGGAAATTCCTTTTTAATCTCCAGTTATCTAGATTGGCTGTCTTCTGACCAAATAGAATGTTGATAACCCAAAGGCAACTTAAATTGGCCGTGTAGATAAAAACAAGACAAATTAAAGATTCCTTTTGGAAGTACTACAGGTTAGGGGAAAGGTTATAATGGAAGTTGTTGGTGGTAAAAGTTTTCAATGTTCATACAGAGATGACCCTAGGGGGAAGTGAAGAATAGTCTAGAAATCTATTGAATGTCTATTACTATGTCAGATTGTGTGCTTAAATTTCAGTGATACAGCTATTTTCTTTAAAGGGCAAATATACTAAAATTGTGCTATGACCTACCCCTAATAATAACAACTGAAAATATAATAATATGCATATCCATAGATTTTTTTTTTCAACAGATCTGAACCCTATGCCATCCTCACACTTCCTGACACATTAGAGCCCATTGCATCAGTCATCACGTCAACCCACCTGGTTGAAGGGCTTCCTCTCCTTCACAGACCCTCTATATTTCCGAGCATCATGTGTCTTTCCAAGGAATAGCCCCTCCTAGCAATTAAGCCCAAAATATGTGAGGCAAAGCCTCATCATCCTTGCCTCCAAAGAGCATTCTGGCTGTTCCCTCTCCAAGATATATTTGCTTGGGTTTTTGACAGTCTGTGGAACATTCAGCACTCTTCTCCAAAACCGCTGCTCAGAGGCATCAATTCTTCTTCTGTCATCTCTATTCATTGTCCAGCTCTTAGACACATAGCAAGTGACTGGAAAGACCATGCTTTCAATTAGATATGCCTTAGTCCTCAGACTGACATCATTACTCCTCAATAATCTGGAGAGGTCCCTAACGTCATACTTCCCTGCTGCAGTGTGTCTCCTGTTTTCCTAACTGCTGGTACCAAGGATCCAAGTAAGATGAAGTTGTTGAAAGTTTCAATCTTTTCTCTATCATGATGTTGCCTGTTGGTCCAGTGGTAAGAATCTCTGAGATGCAATCTCTATTGAAGGGTGTATTCTTTGATCTTCTGCAATAAGTGCTTCAAATTCTCCTCACTTTCAGCAAGCAAGGTTGTGTCATTTGCATAGTGCAGGTTATTGATTAATCTCCCTCAAATCTTAATGCAACATTCCTCTTTATTCACAGTGTTCAGCTCTGTTGTTTACAGGGTCTCTAGGGTCATACTCGACTCAATGGCACCTAACAACAGCATAGTTTGGTGGGTTGTGTTTTTTTTAATAGGGTCTTAACATGCTTAATTGAAGTTCTGGTAACCTAAGTCAATAGAGGATCACACTGCAAACACAAAGGTGGGCACTTCTCTGGCTATTTCATTCCTCCAGTGGCTCAAGGGTCAAAGATGGACAATTTCCTCCTATGTGATTTACAGCTTTGGAAACTCACCAGAGATTGGTTCCAACTCAATGGTGATGAGAAGGTGTATGCTATAGCATTTTAGTTTTATGAACTTTCCAAAATCTCCAGCCTACCTGAATAAATCTTAAAATATCTTAGCAAGGAATTCAATTCCTTCTGCAATTCGGTCTCACTTGTTTTTCTCCTCTCGTGCCTCCCTAGTTCCACACCTGGCACTCAACTGTTTTCAATTGTGCCATCACATCTCTCCTTGTCAGTTTCTATCAAGCTATTCTCTACCTAGAACATGGTTTCCTCCAGTCTTCTTTATAATCCATTCTCCCTGTACCCACCACTCTCCATTTCACCATTTCTGACTCTTGAAGCCATGTTTTTTAAAGCTTAGTTAAATACCAACACCTTGACATAGTAATTTACTGCTGCTATAACATAAACATGGTAAGTAGAAGAGAGCTCTGGTGGCCCAGTGGATAAGGAGCTGTGCTGCCAGCCCAAAGGAAGGCAGTTTGGATCCACCAACTGCTCTATGGGTAAAAGATGGGCAGTCTCTTCCCATGCAATTTACAGCATCTGAAAAGCCACCAGAGGGTCAGCTGTGAGATGGTGCTAACTCGATGGCATATGACAACAGCAGTAACAGTGATAAGTGGGTGGTTCTGAAGGACAGAAATGTCTTTTCTCACAGGTCCAAGTCAGAGTGTGATTACATTGACTCCTTTCTGACCCTTCAGGTGTTCCTGGCTCCTTGGCTCTTGGTCAGTGCTCAGAGCCGTAGAGTCTTTCCTTTATGTCTACTCTGGTCTTTTTATAACTCAAAAGTATCAGGTGGGGGGAGGGGAGGAGCAGAGTGGCAAGGCTGGGCAAGGGGGGAATCACGGTGTGGCACAATTTGATGGGTGGAGGAAGCAGTGGGTAAAGGAAATAGGAAAGGTCTGGTGTGAAAATCAATGTATACAAACTTTCTTAGTAAACCAGTAGAAAATAAAAATGTTATTTAAAACACACACACACACACACACACACACACACACACACACACACACAGCAACTAGGTTTAGGATTCCCTTTATACTAGTATGACCTTGTTAGCACACACACACAATCCCTATTTTCAACAGGATCACCTTCCCAGGTGAACAACCAGCCAGGAATACAACAACAGGGAATCTTGTGAGAGCCAGAAACCACGAGAAAAGGGGAACTGGTGCAGAGATCAACAGAAAAGTGGTAACACTGTATCCTGCCACATACAGGCAGAACACTTAAAAGACCCACACAAAGAAGGCCATCCTGTTGGGTTAGTTTTCACTGCCTTGTTTGTTTTGTTTTTTTTTGGGGTGTGTGTGTGTGTGTGTGTGTGTGTGTGTGTGTGTGTGTTTTAAGTGAGTCTCCAGGCTTTTCTTGCTTTTATTTTACTTTAATTTTCTGTTTTCTATGATCAACAATAACAAGAAGAATTTTCCTTCCAGACTTCTACAATTCTTGGTATTTCATTTTTTAAAGGCAATTCTTATTCTATAGCACTCTCTTCTTTGTGCCCCTATCTGTACCAGGAAGTTGGGTCACTTCAGGAAAGTGTGGACCAGTATTCAGAAGACAGAACTTCCTTATCACCAGAATGTGCCCCTGTCCAGACATTTCCAGGAAAGGAACATTTTGGAGGAGTGTCCACAATGTTGTCAGCTGGAGGAGATGTCTTTATCTCAGAATGTGGCAACCAGCTACACAAGGCAAGACTCACAAACCAACTGGCCTTTTAGAAGGAGCTTCATATTTGCAACTACAACTAATTTGATCCCAAAGCTAATTTCAGCTAATTTTTTCCAACTATAGAAAGAGAAAGACAAGGTCTGGGAGAAGGTTATCTTATGATAAGAAACAGATTCATATAACAATTATAAGATATCATCTCACCCCAGTCAAAATAGCAAAATTTAACAGAACAGCAAGCAACAAATGCTGGTGAGGTTGTGGAGAAACTGGAACTCTTATTCACTGTTGGTGGGAGTGTAAAATGGTGCAACCCCTGTGGAAAG
>NW_006399893.1:216041-222537 GCF_000299155.1 Elephantulus edwardii | reverse complement strand
AAGTACTGAAGAGCAATGGTGTGTCTCTGGAGACTAAGGTGTGTCTGATACAGACCATGGTCTTTGCAATCACTTGTTATGCATCAGAGAGTTGGACAATGACTATGGAGGATAGAAGGAGAATTGATGCCTTTGAGCTGTGTTGCTGGAGAAGCGTATTGAGGGTACCATGCACTGCTAGGAAAACAAACAGATTCACCCTGGAAAGGGTCAAACCAGGCGGCTCCTTGGAGGCAATGATTCTGAGGCTCTTTCTAACATACTTTGGACATGTTTTAAGGAGGAACCTGTCCTTGGAGAGGGACATCATGCTTGGTAGGGTGGAGGGACAGCGCAGGAGGGGAAGGCCCTCTATGATGTGGATTGATTCAGTGACTGGGGTAATTGGGATGGGTGTATCGGAGATGGTGCGAGTGGTACAGGACAGAGCAGAGCTTAGGGCTGTTGTACATAGGGTCGCTATGAGTCACAAGAGACTCGACAACACATAACAACAACAACAATAACAACATTCAAACTTTGTAAATAAATTGGTGTAAAATTTAAAAAAAAAAAAAGAATTTACAGCCTCTGAAACAGATGGAGGGTAACTATAAATCAGAATCTACTCAATGACACGAGGACTTGGTACTAGGTGACTAGGGCTATTCACAACACCAAACAGAACAGACAGTCTCTGTACTCAATAATTTTCAGTCTACAGGGAGGCCAGATCTTAAAGAAATAATAAAGAACTCAGAGTGCTAGAAAATGTGTAATAAGTGTACTTCACCTAGTCGAGGAGTCAATTGGGATCAGGAAAAGAGGGGATGGATGCTATCTACGGAAGATAAAGAGTCCACTCAGGCCTTACAAGCTGCCAGGCTGCATCCACCCACCTTAACCCCCTCTTAAGGGTCATTGAGGCCAGGACTGATCAATCCCTGGACAAGCGCATCATGTAAAGGGTGAGTGACAGAGAGAGACCTTCAATGAGATGGATCGACAAACAGCTGTAACAATGGTTTCAAGCACCCCAATGATTTTGAGGGAGTTATAGGGCTAGACAGTTTTGTTCTGATGTACATGAGGGCACTCTGAGTTGCAACCAACTCAAAAGTATCCAACATCATTTGCATTTAAGATAAAAAGAGCCCCAAAGATGAAAAGTGAAATTTCAAAGAGAAATTTGCACACCGATGTTCACTGCAGCACTATTCACAATAGTGGAAATGTGGAAACAACCTAAATGCCTATATATGTATTTTGTTAATGCATATATATATAATGGTGCATACATGTAACAGAATACTACTCAGCCAGTAAGAGAAATGAAATCTTGATACATGCTATGGTACAGATGAAGCTAGCAGACATGCTAAGTGAAATGAGTCACTCACAAATGAATAAATAGTGCATGACCTCACTTTCCTAAAGAGACAACAGACAAACATGTAGAGGACAGTTTAGTAATAACCAGGAGCAGGAGAGAGGAAGAATGGAGGTGAATGAGTCAGGTGAATGAGTGATGAAGATAAATCAGATTATGGGTAGGGATATATAAAAATTGTTGTTGTTGTTGTTGTTATATGCCGTCGAGTCGCTTGCGACTCATAACGACCCTATGTACAACAGCTCTAAATTCTGCTCTGTCCTGTGCCAATCTCACTGTCTCTGACACTCATCCCGATTGCCCCAGTCACCGAATCAATCCATCTCCCAGATGGCCTTCCCCTCCTGCGCCTGCCCTCCACCCTCCCAAGCATAATGTCTTTCTCCAAGGACTGGTCTCTCCTTACAACATGACCAAACTATTAATAACTGTATACCTATATAAAATGTATATGGGTTATTGAATGAAATTCAACAACATGATTTGTAAATTTTCCTTCAAATGAAATAACTTCTTTAAAACTTAGAAAAAAATAAGATGTACACATGTAAAAAGTTGGATTGGCAAAGATTATATAATATATAACAATGGGGAAAATACAGCAGCTGCTAAGACTGCTTATTTATAACCAAAATGTAATAAATTTCATTCCTTAGTTTGAAGAATTATGGTAATGGTTTAATGGAATATTTTCTTTAATTGGTCTAATATTCTGTACTTTTTGTCTACCTCCAGTTCACTGTGTAGTGTCTAAAGTCTTAAAAGCATACAAATGTACATTCAAGGCACAAGTTTAACTGGACCAATTTAACTGGTCTCAATTTAACTGGACCAACAGAGGAAGATGGAGAATCTGGAATAGAAGGAAGAAATAGAATGTGCAGTAAAGATTCTATAGAAGAGTCTTGATCAAAAGGGGGGACGTAAAGCAGAGAATTTCAAATTCTCACAGACTTCAGGCTTCCACACCAGCTAGATGAACCACTGAAACCATTCTTCTGATATAATTTTTAAAACATAAAATAAATCTGTCCCATAATGTCTTCTTAAAACTGAACAACTTTAGCTTAACTAGTAAAGGATGTCTGCCTTGACCATTGTACTCTTTTATCTTATATATGAGATCAAATTAACAATAACAACTCAAAAGATTAGACTGGAACTTTAAGGGTCAAAGGTTGTATGTTTATGAGGAAAGAAGAAACAACATAGATAAAACAGAGTCAGAATAATTGCACAACTCAAAGAAGACAATAAATGTCACTTAATTGTACAAACTTTTGAGTAACTGAAACTGTTAAACTGTTTTATGTTTGCTGTGAATATTTCCAACAACAACCAAACAAAAGTGAGGGGAAGGTTTCTTGGGTAGAGAGAAAACAAGAATGGAGGCAAACATACATGAAAGCTAAAATAAGGAGATAGATTTGGAAACACAAGAAAGATGAGTTGAGGGACCTAATTTTGACGGTCTCTGCAAGGACATGTCTCCTGATAAATATTCCTAGTGCACTTTCCCTCTGTCTTTCAGAGGTCATAATTGTGGTGTCTACATGTGAAGGGAGAAAGTACTTGATCAGTATCTGTTTCCACTATCAAACTTCAAGTTCCATAGGGTGAGAACTACTTTCTATTTCACTCATTCTAGTAAACCATTGCCAGCCACTGAACCAGACCAGTAGACTGTACTCAGTAAATATGTGTACAATAAAGGAATGCCCAAGTGAGTAAGTGATTGGTATAGGATAAAAACAAAGGTATTAGTTTTCATTTTTTAAATTTTATTTTATGTGTGTGTATGTGTGTACCATCATATCAGATCTGACTGGTACAAGAGGAGATTATTCCTCCTTCTCCAGCAGAGCATCTGGTGGATTTGAACCATGCACCTCTGGAATTGCTGTACACCTTCTTGCCACTAGGCCACCAGAGCTCACCAGAAATTCCTTTTCAATTCTTATTCCAGCATTAACTCCCTATTGATCTTGGATATTTCTCTTAACCTTCCAAGGACTTAATTTATTCAATGATCAAAACTAAAATATTGAACTACATTATCCTAATTTCTTCCAGCTCAAAATCTGAATATTCCCTACTCCCACAGTTATGTTTTTGTGACATCCCTTGGTCTTCTCCTTGTTTTGTTTTCTAGTGAATATGTTATGTTTTTCCCCATTGCTGTTGCCATGTACAGCTAGAATTTGCAAATTTATCAGACTGTGTTCAAAAGAAACCGATTCTGAGGAGCTGTCTTTTCCTCAAAACTGAGTGGCTTATCAAAAGACTAACATCAAAGCTGATTTACCCAGAAGTTCCCAGCCAAACAGCCTTTGATTTGCTTTTACTTATGAATAAAGATAAAGTTAGTTTAAAAAAAATCAAAAGCACTTTTCTAATTTTGGCTTTTCTAGTAAGACAAATTACCTAAAAGTAACTGACAATCAAACTCAAGATGTGTTGCTATTGAGTTAAATCCCAACACAGTAAAATGTACCCCATAGGCTCATTATAAATAATTATGGAAGTAGATTGTCATATCCTTTTCCTGCAGAGCAGTTGATGAGTTTGAACTTCTAATCTTTCAGTTAGCAGCTTAGCTCTTTGTTACACCAACAGGGTTTCTTCAACTGACCACTTGAAAGACTACAATTGTCCTACATCCTGCAATGGCAAATGGGGACATAGAAATCCAAAATTTATATGTCTAATAGGGAGCTCTGGTGGTCTAATGGTAAGGAACTATGCTACCAACAGGAAGACATGCACTTAAAATCCACCAGCTGCTCTGTAGGAGAAGGATGTGCCATTTACTGCCTCTGAAAACCCACTGGAAGGTCAGCTCTGGGTCGGTTCTGACTCAATGGTACAGAACAACGATAACAACAAAACAATTCAAAACTATACTTAGATATTTAAATACACATCAATATCCCCTATGAACATCACTCACTTACTCAAGGTCATTGAATAGAAAGCAACTCATAGCAGACTCTCCTGTGGGTTTTACGAGGCTGCAAATCATGTGGAAGGATTTTACCCAGCTTTTACCACAGAGCAGCTAGTGGGTTCAAACTTCTTGCCTTTAGGCTGGCAGTGCAATTCCTTACCCAATAGGCCACCAGAGCTCTATTTTATGAGCATATATGTAAAATTTTAAAAGAAAATCTTAGAAATTTAATATAATAGTAAATTAAAAATGAAATATGTGTCATGATCACTGTTGAGTGAGGTGATGTATAAAGCAGACAGGAGTCTATAACCCTCTTAGCCAAGATAGCAGAAAACAAAGATAGTGGATACAGAGGATAATGCTGGAAATCTGAATCAAAAAGGGAAAGATAAAGAAGTACTTAAAACACCAACTGAGGGAAGAAACAGAAAGAAATATCTAATAAAGAGACTGATGGAGCACAGAATTGTAAACTGCACAATGCAGCCATTTTGAACATCAGGCTAACATCAGTCTTGTCTGAAGAAAAGCAACAGCATCCAGCTCTTGGAGCTTCACCCGTTGAGAAAGAGTGAAGACCAGCTCTTGCTCCACTTACTCATGAAAAGCTGTAGCCAGAATCAACCCAGTCTTCCCTAAACTGCTTTACACAAACAGCAGAGAGTTAGAACACATACCTCTATCCTTCACCAGGCCTACCCAAAGGTGAAACGCTGTACTAAATTAGCAAGTAACATACATGCATGAATCAATTCTATAAAGAGAATAGCACCGCAATATCTTCAAGGCACAAAACAGTTAAATTCAAACCATACAGTCAAAAAATCAGGGTAAGAACACACACACACACACACACACACACACACACACACATCAGGATAAGAACACACACCAAAAAAGTGGACAAAATAAATAACCAGAAAACCTTTTCAGTTGTTGTAGTTTGCCATTAAGTCGAGCACAACCCATAGCGACCCTATAAACAAAAGGCCTGAAGCCTTTCTATAACTATCATCGTTTATCGAAGTTCATAGTTTTCAGAAGCATGTTATTTAGGAAGTGGATGCTACTCCTGCAACAACAACAAACTTTCAAAAGAAGAAAAAAATATATTGAAATTTGGTGATAAATGTCTTCATTGGACTGAGGAAAACAGAATTTTTAAAAGTACTATTCAAGACTAAACAGATATAATAATTGAAATATTAGAAGCAACACAAAAATTCCAAAATGAAATTGTGACTATTGAGATTAAAATTTTAGGAATGAGTAACATATTGGAAGAGTAGAATTGAAGACGTGGTACACAGACTTAGTGAGATGGAGGGAAAATTCCTCAATACTAATTTGTCAAGGGAACAATGAGAAAAAAAGGAGGAAAGAAAATAAAGCATAAAAATTCTATGGGGCAACATCAAAAGAAATAACTTCGCAGCAATGAATGAATGGAAATCCAAAATCTCTGTAAATGTTAATTAAAATTAATTTTTTTAAAAAAGAAATAATTTATAATCCACAACCAGGAGAGGATAAAATAGGTGAATGGGACCTTCTAAGAATCAGATCTCTATGCACATCCAAAAACTTCTCCAACAGGCTAAAAAGGGAAGCCACAAACTGAGAAAAAATATTTGGTAATGGCATGTCAGACATGGGATTTATATCTAGAATTTATAAAATACTCAAGCACCACAAGATAAAGGTAAATAAACCAATTGAAAAATTACCACAGGATATGAACAGAAACTTCACCAATGAAGACATTCAGATGGTCAACAAATACAGGAAGTAATGTTCAAAATCCCTAGCTCTAAGAGAGATGCAAATAAAAACAATTATGAAATATCATCTCACCCCAGTAAGAATAGCAAAATTTAACAGAGCAGCAAACATCAAATGCTTGCGAGGTTGTGGAGAAACTGGAACCTTTGTTTACTGTTGGTGGGAGTGTAAAATGGTGCAATCACTACAGAAGGCAGTATGGTGCTTTCTCAAAAAGTTGCAAATAGAAATACCATTTGACCCAGCAAATTCACCACTGGGAATATAACCTAAAGAAACCATAACTGCCACCCCAGTATATGCACACCCATGTTTATTGTGGCTTTGTTCACAATAGCAAAGAGTTGGAAACAACCCAAGTGCCCATCAACAAATGAATGGATAGAGAAGCT
>NW_006399893.1:208611-215941 GCF_000299155.1 Elephantulus edwardii | reverse complement strand
CCTTTATTCACTGTAGGTGGGAGTGTAAAATGGTGCAATCACTGTGGAAAGTAGTATGGCACTTTCTCAAAAAGTTGCAAATAGAAATACTACTTAACCCAGCAATTCCACTACTGGGAATATACCCTAAAGAAACCAGAACTGCCACCCAAACAGAAATATGCACACCCATGTTTATTGTGGCTTTGTTCACAATAGCAAAGAGTTGGAAACAACCCAAGTGCCCATCAACAAATGAATGGATAGAGAAGCTCTGGTATAGTCATACAATGGAATACTATGCTGCATTGAAAAACAAGGAACTCATGAAATATTATACAAAATGAGTGATCCTGGAGGACATTATACTGAATGAAATATCTCAGTCACAAAAGGACAAATATTGCATAGGGCTGCTGTTGTAAAATGGGACTGACATCGGGGTTGGCAGAAGACTGAGAAAGAGGGGACAAATAATGTATACTGTATTGAAACAGACAAGGGAGAGAACTGTTTAAAAGGGATATATGATTATGTATTATTTTCATGACAGGAGTCCAGAACGAAGGATGCACAGTGGAGTGGGCCTTGGGGGAGGGATTGTATAACAATGAAAGAATTTTTCTTCTATTTTTCAAAGAGAAGAGTGAATTCGGGGAGGGAGGAGGGGAGGGCAGAAAGAAAAGTGCAACAGTGAATGAATGAAAATCCTAAGTTCCTGTAAACTTTCATTAAAATTTAAAAAAGAAAGAACTTATGTGTAATTGGAATTCCAGAACAGAAGATCCCAAAAAGAACAAAAAATCATCAAAGATTTGCTGAGGAAAATTACAAAAATGAAGAAATACATACTCAAGAATCTGACCAAATTTCAAACAGAATGGACCTCAAAAGAAAAACACCAAGACATATTAGAATCAAATTTTCCAAAAATAAAGATAAGGAAAGAATACTAAATACCAGTTAGGAGAAACAAAGAGCTACCCATAAGGAGAACCAATAAGATTAAGCTCAAATTTCTCAGCAGAAACCATGCAGTCAAGTAGGCAATGCTGATGTTGTTGTTATGTGCTATCGAGTTGCTTGTGACTCATAGCAATCCTATGCACAAGAGCCCTAAACACCATTCTATCCTGTGCCAACCTCACTGTCTCAAACACACTCATTCCCACCACTCCACTCACAGAATCGATGCAGCTCATCGAGGGTCTTCCTCTCCTGCACCATACCCTCCACTCTCCCAAATATGATGTCCCTCTCCAAGGACCAGTGCCTCCTTGCAACATGCCCAAAGTATGTCAGGATGAAGCTTCAGAATCCTTGACTCCAAGGAGCATTTCAGCTTCACCTTCTCCAGGACAAACTTGTTTGTTCTCCTAGCAGTCCATGGTATATTCAACACTCTTCTCCAGCACCACAGCTCAAAGGCATCAATTCTCTTTCTATCATCCCTAGTCACTGTCCAACTCTCCAAAGTATACCACGTAATTGTGAAGACTATGGCTGGGATCAGGCACACCTTAGTCTCCAGCCTGATGTCGTTGTTCTTCAGTACTCTTGAGAGATCCCTCACAGCTGACTTTCCCAATACAATTTGTCTCCTGATTTCCTGGCTGCTGTTATCAAAAGTGTTGACTGTGGAAACAAGTAAACTAAAACTGTTAACTATCTCAATCTCTTCACCATTCATACTGATCCTGCCAATTGGCCTAGTGGTGAGAATCTTTGTTTTCTTGATGTTGAGCTTCAATATATATTGAAGACTGCAGTCCTTGACCTTCTGCAGCAAGCACTTCAGGTCCTCCTTAGTTTCAGCAAGCAGGGTTGTGTCATCTGCATAACGCAGGTTGTTGATGATTCTTCCATCAATCCTGATGCCACATTCCTCCTCATACAGCCCAACATCTCAATTGATCTGTTCTGCATACAGATTGAAAAGATCTGGAGACAAAATACATCCCTGATGGACCCCCTTCTTGATTTTGAACCATCCAGTGTCTCCTTACTCTGTTCTGATGACCACCTTTTGGTCCAAGTATAGGTTTTGCATTAGCACATTCAAGTATTCTGGGATTCCCATTCTTCTCAGAGTCAACCATAGCTTGCTGTTGTCCACATAGTTAAAAGCCTTTGCATAGTCAATGAAGCACAGATAGACATTCTTCTGGCATTCTCTGCTTTCTGCCAAGATCCATCTAACATTAGCTATAATATCCCTAGTACCATGACCTCTTCTAAATCCAGCCTGCACATCTGGCAGTTCTCTAGGAAGAAAAAAACTGAAAAACAAAAACAAATAAAATTGTCTACCAAGAATTTTATACCCAGCAGAATTGTCCATGGAATGTGAAGGTGAAATTAGTACATTTCCAGAGAAACAGAAACTAAGTGAATTTGTGAAACTAGATCAATCTTACAAGAAATCCTAGAGAGCCAACAAATGATTAACACACATGACATCATTCAGAAACTGACCCAGACATAGAAATACACAACATATTATAAATTAGGAGACTAAAAATATTTTTAAAAATTAGATATCAGACTGCCAGTGATAACAACTCCAAAGCAAAAAAGAGGAAATTAAAAGTGTAGTTGCAGAACTTCTAAATGGAAAGTAAATCAAGGAGATTCCAAGATAAAGTGAATTGTATTTTATTTGGGAATAAAATAGTAACTTGGAAGGTAATCAGAAAATCAAGAAAATTAGTAAACTTTTTCATAAAAATAAAAAAGACTTAGGAAACACTAAAAGCAACAGTCATGAAGGAAATGATAAGAAAAACTATAAACAATATGAGATCAGTACAGAAAATTAAGTAAAACAAAGAAATCAGCACCACCACAGAAAGAATGCAGCCAGAACTCTACATAGCATGAAAGTGACAAGAGAACATCGTGCTAAATATAATAAATCTGTCACAAAAGGACTACCATACTGTAAAACCACTAGAGAAACTGAGAAAAGATTTGCACACATAATTAAGTTCGGATGGTTAACAAGGATGAAGAGAGAAGGGAGCTCTGGTGGCCTAGTGGCAGGAAGCTGCACTGCAATCCCTGAGGTGTGTGGATCAAATCCACCAGAAGCTCTGCTGGAGAAGGAGGGACAGTCTCCTCCTGTACCAGTCAAATCCAATTTGACAGTACAACCCCCACAAAAAAAAATAATAAAAACAAAACCATAAAAAATATTTTTACAAAAAAAGGATGAGGAGGGTGGGAGAGGAATAAAAAATAATAAGTGGATAAATTAGATGAAGAGAAAATTAATATATTGATCAGATGTTACAATTAATGAGTTATATTAATCTGTTATAGTAATGAATGTTACAAAAATGTGTATATATAATAATTACAATGTTATGGGACAAACTACATAAAAACTAAATCAACCATATAAAAAAACTAAAATAATAATAATATATCATGATCAAATAAGTTCTACCCTAGGAATGGAAAGTTGGTATGGGGAAAGAAAATATCATTGTAGTTCACCATATTAACAAAGACTTTTTAAAAAAGAGTTATATGCTTATCTCAATGGATATAAAAAGATCTGCCAAAATCCAATATCCATTTCTAGAAAAATTATCAGCAAACAATAAATAGATAAAAATTTCTCTTACCTGACAAAGGGTATCTACAAAAACCTTACAACTAGCATCAAGTTAAATAAGGCTGAATGGTTTCCTTCTAACATCAAAAGAAGTAAGCCTCTTCTGTTTAACATTGTGCTGGGAGCTTTTATAGTCTTGTTTTGTTTTATCCATAATTTGTTTTTAGTAAATGTGTACTTATATTCGAAGGTAGCAGAGTGAGAGAATATGGAGAGGAAAGGGTTTCAAAATTATTGAGGGTGGATGAGAAATATGACCTTTCTTACTCAATAGACAGCCTACTGTATTTTTCACAAAATGGTATTCTGTAACTACACTTTTACTGATCCTCTTCTCAAATGCCAGCTCCTGGAGACAGAAATCACACTCTTTATGACTACTTCACAGTGCATCTGGGACTTACACACACTATTTGAGGACAATAAGGATATTCCAATCAAACCTTGATTTTGACCTAACCATTTATCACATTATTTTGCAACTGCTTAGAACAAGTGTGACCTTTCAATGCTCTTTAAAAGACAAACAAGCAAGTAGAAATTATTCTTTTTTTAGATCATTTATGCATAGCATAAGTTTCACTTTGTGTAACTGTGTTGTGATTCTAGGCATGTGGGCTTCAACTGTTTTCATGACAGATGTATGCACTCTTAACACTGCAGGCTTTTTCTGGATGATGATCTCTGAAGATGATATCTTTGGTTATAGATTTCTTAACCAGGGGGTAGTTTATGCAACTCTTCTCCTGTCACCTCTAGATATCACTGATTTTGTCATATTTTAAACCCATTCAACAAGAAGTTAGAAGAAAATATTAAAGCGATGCTTCTTTTAAGGTTTCCATTTTTGCAGATTATATGAATAGCTTTTCAACAAAGTGCCAGCTTCTTAATTTTGCTCTTCAATGAGCTGGCTCTTCCACCTCCCCTTGGAACATTTCAAATGAGCAGCCATTAAAAGCATCCATAATTAAAGATTTGTAGAATTTGTGTTGGAGAGTAATCACTCTTCACTCTGAGCATAAATGTAACATACTATTTGAACCTCTTACATTGACCTTCATAAAGTACACTCATTACTGTTATTTTTTTTTACCTTGTCTATGCCCTTTATCCTCAACAAGGTGCAAATAATGAAAACAGGAACTATCACTGTCTCTTTGAATCTTGATATTAAACATATGTAACTCTTAATATAAGGGGCCCTGGTGGCTTAGCATGTAATGAGTCAGGCTGTGAATTAAAAAGTCAGTGGTTCTAACTCTCTAGTCACTCCATGGTATAAAGATGAGAAGTTTCCTCCCACGAGGAATAACGTGTCACAATGAGTTTGTGGATTTAAACTCTAAATACTATGACTTTTAAAAAAAATCTTCTTTGTAGATTTTTGTTGTTATTGTTGTTATGTGCCGTCGAGTTGCTTGCGACTCATAGCAACCCTATGTACAACAGCCCTAAACTCTGCTCTGTCCTGTGCCAATTGCACTGTCTCTGACATTCCCATTCCGATTACCCCAGTCAGTGGACTCAATCCACCTCGTAGAGGGCCTTCCCCTCCTGCGCTGTCCCTCCACCCTCCCAAGCATGTTGTCCCTCTCCAAGGACCGGTTCCTCCTTACAACATGTTCAAAGTATGTCAGACGAAGACTCAGAATCAAAAGAATTTGAAAAGACAGTAACACTTCTCAGCAACACACGTAAAACATTGCCCTTGGTGCTATGAGACACTTATGGTTCAGTGATAGAATTCTTGCCTTCTGTGGAGGGAGCGCAAGTTTAATTCCCAGCCAATGCATCTGTGCACAATCACCAACCACCTACCAGTGGAGGTTTGCATGTGACTATGATGCTTGGCAAGTTTCAGCAGAGCTTCTAGGCTAAGACAGAAGAGCCTGGAAATACACTTCCAAAAATCAGCCAATGAAAACAATGTGATCATGGGGATGAAGGATCATTTCCTTGTGTTGCTCACATTGTTGTTGTGTGCATCTACTCAGAACTGACGCATAGCTGACCCTCCATCAGGTTTTCAGAGGAGATTGCTCATTCTTTTTCCTTGGAGCAGCAACTGATAGATTCAAACTGTCAACCTTTGGGATTGCAGCACAACTTCTTACTACTATGCCATGTGAACTTCTTTGTTCACGAGGTTGCCATAACCTAGGCCAATTTAACAGCAACTAATAGCAACATAGGTTCTGTTGTACATAGGGTTTTCAGAGGCCTGCTATCTCAGAAGTGGATGGCCGATCCTTCTTCCTACTCTGCCTTAATCTGAATGTTCAGATGTAGAGAAGTATCAGACAGACCAGCATTTTATAGAAAAAGTGATAGCTATGTCCCTTATTCTGGAGTTAACCATTAGTGTCAGTGTTGTCCCTGCCTTTGGCATACGTGTCTTTACCCACTTATTTCCCTGCTCCACCATCCACCAGGATACCCATCCACTTCTACCCACTCCCTTCACATCTATCTCCCATTGACCAGCCCTTGATCTAACAGCTTATATATGAAGCTTTCTTGACTTCTGTGATTCTAAACACCTTAGCTGCTGGTAGTTCCTTATGTTGGGACCAATGTCTCTGAAGTTTAGTGGTAATGTTTCCTGAGCGAAGGCAATGTGTCCTGTAGAACTGTTGTGTAGATAGGTTTTTTTTCTTGGCCCAAGGGCCACAGGTCTGAAAACCCTATGTACAACAGAACACATGTAGATAACAAAAACGGCAACTGAGGTTGAGTTTTCAAGTATGGAAATACAAAGGGAGAGAAACAGTTGTAAGCAGACACTAGTGATTGGAACATGGAATGTGAGAACCATGAATGTAGGAAAATTAGATATTATTAAGAAAGAAATGGAACGCATAAATATTGATATATTAGGCACTGGTGAGATGAGATGGACTGGCATGAGGCATTTTGAGTCGGATGATCATATGATATATTACTCTGGTGATGAAAAGGTGAGGAAAACTGGAGTTGCTTTCATAGTTAAAAAAGTCATTGCTTAAAAAAAAAGTCATTGCTAGATCCATCTTGAAGTACAATATTGTGAGTGACAGGATAATATCCATAGGCATAAAAGGAAGTCCAGTAAATACCACTGTCATTCAGATATATGCACCAACAACCAGAGCCAAGGAAGAGGATACAGAAGATTTTTACCAACTTTTACAATCGGAGATTGATCGAACATGCAATCAAGATGCATTGATAGTAATGGGTGACTGGAATGCAAATGTTGGGAACAGAGAAGAAGATTCAGTAGTTGGAAAACATCGACTCAGTGACAGAAATGGAGCTGGAGAGAGAATGATTAAATTTTGCACAATCACTGACTTATTCATAGCAAATACGTTTTTTAAGAGACATAAAGCAAGTTATATACTTGGATTTCACCAGATGGTATGCATAGGAATCAGATCGATTACATCTGTGGAAAGAACCACTGGAGAAGCTCAATATCAGCTGTGAAAACTAGGCCGGAGGCTGATTGTGGAACAGATCACCAACTACTTATATGCAAGTTCAAGCTGAAGTTGAGGAAAATTAAACCGAATCCAAGGGAACCAATATATGACTTTGAGTCTACCCAACCTGAATTTCAGAACCATTTCAGGAACACGTTTGAGGCCTTGAACAGTAATGAGCGAAGACCAGACGAGTTGTGGGAGGATATCAAGGGTATCATCCAAGAAGAGTACAAATGGTCATTGCAAAGACAGAAGAGGAAGA
>NW_006399893.1:186667-207129 GCF_000299155.1 Elephantulus edwardii | reverse complement strand
ATCTAACATACTTTGGACATGTTGTGAGGAGAGACCGGTCCTTAGAGAGGGACATCATGCTTGGGAGGGTGGAGAGACAGCGTAGGAGGGGAAGGCCCTCTATGAGGTGGATTGATTCAGTGACTTGGATAATCGGGATAGAAGTGTCAGAGACAGTGCGATTGGCACAGGACAGAACAGAGTTTAGGGCTGTTGTACACAGGGTCACTATGAGTCGCAATCGGCTCGATGGCACATAACAACAACAACAAGAAATGGCAACAAGCTTGCTGTCTTGCCCTGTGCTAGTCCTGCAGGAAGTACAAGATTATACCAAGTGATCACGGAAATAGACTGAGATTACAGAGAACCTCCTGCAAAACCAAGGATTTGTTAAGTGGAGGAAGAACGGGTGACACTGTTCTTAGGATAACTGATCTGATGGTAGTGGTGGACAGAATGGATAAACCCAAGATAAGCTAAAGGTGAAAAGACCAACTAAGTAGAATAATTAAGGTCGGAGGCTATTCAATTGTGAAATTAACACAGTGATCAGAGAGGAATCAGTTCTGGGAGAAAGGAAATTGGGGGAAACGTGATAACAAACCTACCAACATGAATTAATTTAGGATGTTGTTGTTGAGTATGGTAGAGTAAGAACCGACCCATAGCAGGCTTTACAGTGTCCTTTCAGAGGCAGTTAATCGTATATGCAGAGGGTACCCATTCATCTCCCTCAGAGCAGCTGGTGTTGTAGCACAGTTTCTTAGTGCTTGATCACCAGAGCTCCCTAGTATAGTTTTTTAATATAATTTAATTTTGTTTATAAAATTTCATGTAAGACAAAATAAAATTAAATTGAAACAAAGCAATTATTATGGTTAGAAAATAAAATTAAGTTGGCAAGTGATTGTTAAACAAAAATGTGTGCTTTCAGAAGGACACAATCTGATATATGACGCACTATGTAAATAAGAATTTTTTTTTTTAACACTCAAAATAAGCTCAATGGTTTGTGATAGCAGAAACAGAGAAAGAATTTCTAAGAACTGAAGACAGATGAGCATTGAATATCCTCAACAGCAATCTTAGAGTAAATATATCTGATGCTGTAGGTGTTTGGGGTAATGCCAGAAAAATGTCAGAATCGATGAGTGTAATGAAAATCAGAGGCTCCAAAACAGCAGAATTTGTTTTAAACTAGACTGGCAAAATTTGAAAATGGATTTTTCCCCCTTTTCATTCACTGATGCCATTACTCAAAGGTATCAGAATAAGCTAGGGTCCTTGATAAATGTGCAGACTCTTGAGCCACTTCTAGAGGTAATGAATCTGAATCTTTGAGGACACTGACCACAGAATGCCACTTAAAAAAAAAAACTTCTCAAGTGATTCTGATCACATTAATGTCAACAGAACTTTGGCTAAAGTAATTTTCCATTCTACAGGTGGATCTCTTATAGGGTGTGAATTCAATTGATTGAGTCATGATAAACAATTTTTAAGCTAAAATACAGAATTCAGGATTCGTTCCTAATGTGAATTTGTACAAAAGTCGGAACTGTTAATTCAATTTTAACATCGGTCAAATGTTTATCTTAGTATATAATGTACTTTTATATTCATTTTAAAAATTGAGAATTCTTCCAGATACACAAAAACATCTTTATCATAAAAATACAATAATAGTAATCCCATAGGCATGTGGTTCAAATTCACCAACTGTTCTTTTGGAAAAAGATGGGCAATCTCCTTCCACGCAATTTACAGCCCATGAAAATCCACTGGAGGGTCAGCTATGGGTTGGTTCCAACTCCACAGCATACAAATAATGTTTTGGGGTGTGTGCTAAATTAGTCCCTGTTTGATATTGTTGTTGCTGTTATTATTAATTGCTGTCAAGGCCCTTGCAATTCAAAATAACCCTATCTATGTAAAACAGCTCTGAACCCTGTTCTCTCCTGAGCCACCCTTATCATGCCTGATACCACCTAATTACCTTAGTCACTGAGTCAATTTATCTCATTGAGGGTCTTCCTCTCTTGTACTGTTCCTATACCCTCCCAAGTATGATGACCCTCTCCAATGACTGGTCCCTCCTTGCAACATGCCCAAAGTATGTCACATGAAGCTTCAGAATCTTTGCTTCCCAGGAGCAGTCCTGTTTCACCCTCTCTGGGAAGAACCCGTTTGTTCTCCTAGCAGTCCATGGTATATTCAACACTCTTCTCCAGCACCACAGCTCAAAGGCATCAATTCTCCTCCTATCATCCCTAGTCATTGTCCAGCTTTCTGATGCATCGCAAGTAATTGCAAAGACCATGGCCTAGATCAGGCACACCGTAAGTCTCTAAACTGTCATCATGCTCTTCAGTACTCTGAAGAGGTCCCTGACAGCAGGGACTTTCCCAATGTCTTTTGATTTCCTGGCTACTGGTATCAAGACTGTTGAGTGTAAAGCCAAGCAAACTAAAGCTATTAACAATCTCTTCACTATCTATCATGATGCTGCCAATCAGCCCAAGGGTGAGAATCTTTGTTTTCTTGATATTGAGCTTTCAATCCGTATTTAAGGCTGCAGTCCTTGACCTTCTGCAGCAAGTGCTCAGGTCCTCCTCAGCTTCAGCAAGCAGGGTTGTGCCATCTGCATAATGCAGGTTAGGTTGTTGATGAGTCTTCCTCCAATCCTGACACCAAATTCCTCCTCATAGAGCCCAACCTTCTCTTACAAACACAGAGGAGGGAAAAAAAAGACCAAAATGGATGTCAGTTGAGACTGAATGTCACACAGCATACATACATTAAAAGAAGATGGAAGGAGTATACAGAATCACTGTACCAAAAGAAATTGACTGACACAGAAGAATTTTTTAATGTTTTTATAATTGGTATTTTAACAAAAGTTTACAGTAAACCTGGATTTTCATTCATTCATTGTTGCACATTTTCCTCCCTACCCCATTCACTTTTCTCTTTTAAAAGATTATTAATATTGTTGCACAATTTCCTGCCTTCCCCCTAACCCCCAGTCCACTCTGCTGTGCATCTCTCTTTTTTTTTTCTTTTCATAGTATTTTTTTTATTGTTATGTGTACTTCATTTAAATGTTTTGGGGTTTTGTTTGGATTTTTTCACTAGTTTGTTTACAAAATTCTAATACAAATTCGAGCAAATTCTTTCCATTTCCCTCACCACCCCCCATGCATAAAATTGTACAACCCGATGATTTCCATCTTCCCCCTGCACATCCACATCCCTCTGCTTTCAGTCTCTCCCACCCCTCTGGGATCCTTTTATTCATTCTCCAATAACGGTCTTATCCAATATTTATCCTTGTGGGACTGATTTAGTTCACTCAGCATAATGCTCTCCAGTTTCTCTCAAGTTAGATAATAATTTACAAAGTTATTACTCCTGCATGCTGCATAGTATTCCATTGTGTGAATGTACCATAATTTCTCAACCCATTCATTTGTGGTTGCATCTTTTATTCTGGACTGTTGTCATGCAAATAATATCTAATCATATATTTCTTTTAGATAGTTCTTTCCCTCATCTATCTAAATGTAGTATTTATTATTTATTCCCTCTTTTCTTAGTTTCCCCCCAACCCTCATGTCAGTTCTGTTTTATAACAGTGGCATTATGCAGTATTTGTCCTTTTGTGACTGAGATGGTTCACTCAGCATATTGTTCTCCAGGGTCATCCATGTTGTATAATATTTTATGAGTTCCTTGTTTATCAGTACTGCATAGTAGTCCATTAAATGAATATACCACAGCTTCTCTATTCCATTCATTTGTTGATTGACACTTGAGTTGCTCCCATCTCTTTACTATTGTGAACAATACAGCAATAAACACGCATGTGCATATATCTATTTGGGTGGCAGTTCTGTTTTCTTTAGGGTACAATCCCAGAAGTGCAATTGCTGGGTAAAATGGTATTTCTATTTCCAGCTTTTTGAGAAAGCACCATACTGCCTTTCAGAATAGTTGCACCATTTTATACTCCCACCAACAGACACAGAAGTATTTCATGAAACAACATATGAGCAAGAGCCTATGGTGATGAAGACATTCAAGGTGCTCTGAAGGAATTAACAAAAAAACTAACAAAAAAAAGGCCCCAGTAATTGACAGCATATCAATTGACATATCTCAACAAATAGACACTGCCCTGGATGTACTCACCAAATTGTGCTAAGAAACCTGGAAAACCTGGCTAAGAAAACCTGGCCCACTGACTGGAAGAGATCTCTGTTTGTTCCCATTTCAAAGAAAGGTGACCTGACAGAGTGCAGAAATAGTTGAATAATATTATTAATATCACATACAAGTAAGTTTCTGGTGAAAATTATGCAAAAATGACTGGAAAAGCACATCAACAGAGAATTGCCAGATGTGCAGGCTGGGTTTAGAAGAAGCCATGGTACTAGCGATATTATAGCTAATGTTAGATGGATTTGGCTTAAAGCAGAGAGTACCAGAGGAGGGTCTATCTGCGTTTCATGAACTATGCAAAGGCATTTGACTGTGTGGATCACAACAAACTGTGACTAACTCTGAGAAGAATGGGAATCCCAGAACACTTGATCGTGCTTATGCAAAACCTAGGAGCAAGGAAATGTTGCATGGTTCAAAATCAGGAAGAGTGTATATGCCAGAGATGGGTCCTATCTCCCTAACTTTTCAATCTATATGCAGAACAGACGTTTAATATTACAGAGCATTATATGTTACTCACACATTTAATAAACTTTTTAAGGGTTGGTTCATAAAACCTGTCAGATATTTATAACCCTAGGCCTGCCTATGTATCAGAATGTATCCAATTTGTGACATATGTGAAATAAGGATAAGTACTTTTTGTGATAAGTTTTTTTAAATATATACATATGTTTGTATTACATGACACGATGTAATTTAGAATAAAACATCTATGTGTCCATGTTGTTATGTACCGTCAAGTCAGAACCAAATCGTAGTTGAGTTTATTCCTTTTTTGAAAAAAAAAATTATTGGTTTGCATACAATCATTTATATACATTTTATTCCACACATGTACTTTGTGTCACATATAATCTTTCATATATATTTTATATCATTACCATTGATGTGTGCCTACTATTATTGCCCATCTTTTCTAGTCCCCAGGGAATGTTTCCTGTTCTTTCACCCCGACTGCACCCACCAATCTCTGCTATCCCAGTGGTTGTTTCCCCCTTTCTCTTTTCTACATCACCCTTCCTCCCCTTGTCCTTTCCCTTTTGAACACTTATACATACCTTGCTCAGTTATCCTATTTTCACAATAGTTGTTATGTGCCATTGAGACACTTGTGACTCAAAGTGACCCTGTGTACAACAGCTCTGAACCCTGTTCTATCTTGACACACCTATGCCCATTACCATAGTCACTGAGTCAATTCATCTCATCAAGGGTCTTTCTTGTGCTGTCCCTCCATTCTCCCAAGCATGACATCCCTCTCCAAGGACTGGTCTCTCCTTGCAATACGCCTAAAGTACGTCAGAAGAAGCTTCAGAATCCTTGCCTCCAAGGTGAAGCCTGGTTTCGCCCTCTCAAGAATGAACAAATCTGTTAATTACCCTAGCGGTCATTTTCACAATAGTGGTCTTATGCAATATTTGTCTTTCTGTAACTGAGTTCTTTTGCTTAACATAATGCTCTCTAGACTCTCCCATGTTATATGTTATTTTACAAAATCGTTCCTTAGTGCTGCACTGTGTGTCTTGAACATGTTGGAGGTCATGAGGATGGTACAGGAAAGGGCAAGGGTCAGATCTGTGGTTCACAGGGTCACTATGAGTTATAGAGGCCTGGATCCCCCCCCAACAACAATTCTTTAGGGAACTGCTTTTGCTCCTCTGACATGTACAATTGACTATGTTTGTGTAGGTCCATTTCGATGTTCTTAATTTGTTCCACTGATTCATGGACTATTCCTTAGCTAATTTAATATGGTCTTGATTTACTATCGCTCTGAATTCAGGCACCGTCAGTTCAACTTGGCGGGGGGGAGTGCGTGTTGTCTATTCTGCATCTTTTGCTTTTTCATAAAAACTTGAGAATCAGTTTGACTTGTGTACAAACTAGCTTGCTGGAATTTTGAGTAGTATTGTCTTCCATCTATAGGTCAAGCTGGGAAGAATCTTGCCTAGACTTTTGTTGCTCAGCTCCTTACCACTAAGCCACAAATGCTCCCTGTGGGGCAAGGTCGAGATTCAAAATTATACAGAACTCATTTGAGAGCCTGTCGTTTAGCAAGTCTACTTTAAATCCTCTCAGAAGGAGACAAAATCTGGTCCCAGCCCCTGTGGTGATTAAAAAGCATATATTAAAGCCATTGCAGTTGAAAAGCTCTTAGTTGGATCTTGGGGGATCCCGTTGCATTTGCTACCAACCATGCAGTGTTTTCTGCTCTGTTCTAAGCATAGCATACAGATTGATTACATATGGAAAAAAGATACAATCTATATGCAACCCTGAACAAATTACAGAAGAAGACTTGATGCCTTTGTATGATGGTACTGAATATCCCATGAACTGCCAAAAGAACAAGCAAATCTGTCTTGGAGGAATTGCACAAAGAGGTAAAGGCAAGGATAGTCAAACTAAGATTTCACATATTTGGGTAAGGCAGGGCCAGTCCTTGGAGAAAGACATCATGCTGGGAAAGTTGGCAGTTGTGAGAGAGGAAGATCCTCAACAAGATTGACAGTGTGACTGTGACCATGGCTTGAACATATCAGAAATCACTAGCATGGTGTAGGATAGGGCCAAGTTTAGATCTGTTGTTTATAGGGTTACTATGAGTTGTAGTCGACTCAATGGCACCTAACAACAACAACAATGTGGTTCTGATTACAAGAATTGCTGACTAGCTTTGAGACTAGGTTGTTTCCATGCCCAGTCCAGGCAGCTTCCCGGAAACCAAAGCTTTGGGTTTGCAAGACTAAAAACCAAATGAACTGATGGAAAGGCACTACAAGGAGAGGAACTTGCAGCTTAACTTGATGCAACAGGAGAAATAATCCCACGCAGAACATGGTCAGGACAGGCAGACTGCTGGCCCTTCCGTTCTGTGAGGGTGGTGGTGCCTGACACTTCCTACATGGTGAAGTTGCTTCAGGGTTAATTCCAAAACTGAAGATGATGTTGGCATTACAGCAACTTTGTTCCTCCAATAACTCATAGACAGCCATGCAGCCACCAGAGATTAGTGTCTATCACATCTTGAGGTCCTTGGGATACCAAGCACACTGAGTATATGCTGACCACATCCAGGGACAAGCAACCAGTGAAAATCACAAAGGGGTTCCTGGTGAGGCATCCCTGACAAGTGGCATAATATCCTCTTCTGAAGACCTTGCCCTTTGGATGCTCTGTCCCATAATACAGCTGGTCAGATGGTTCAGAGGCCTTAAAATAAGCCCACTGGGTTAGAAGTTTGGTTCAGGTTTGGGATTTAGAGTTCTGAGTTTGGAGACAGGTTGGTGTTAGCCCCTTCGAGACAGGCTTCCTATTGGCAATGCATGCGTCTCTGCCCTTGCCCTCCAGCCATCAGCCTCTCCATTGCCTTTTGACCCAGCTCCCAGCCTGCACAGATGCTATGTCCACCTGTCTTAGCTGCATTGATACCAGCATGCATTTCCCATCAATGCCAAATCAGCCAGTCACTTACAGGTTGTTTTTCCAACAAATTGAGGCAAACTGACACAGAAAAGAACTCATTTCATCACAATTATAAGATCTGATTTTTATCTAATTCCATTATCTTCCTGGGGCAGACAGAGAATCAAATATAAGAGGGGAACTGACATTGTCAAGATCACACCCTGTTTGGAATCGTGCTTCACTTGACTTCACACGCCTACTGGAAATTATTCCAGTGCAGAGCAGAAAGTACACAGATCCTAGTACCATGGCTTTTCTAAAAATTCTTTACATAACAGTTTTTTACACGAAGGATAACTTGATACAAGCCATGATGGTTGTCAGTTGCTTGGAATGCTAGTGGTCAAGTGGGTAAGGAGTTGCACTGAAAGCACAAAGTTCAAATCCATCAGCTGCTTCACAGGAGAAAGATGATGAATCTTCCCCTGTGTGATTTACAGGCCCCAAAATCCCACTGGACAGTCAGCTATGACTCTGTTCTAACTCAAGAGGAATTTTCTTTTAGTATTTTTTGTGTGCATATGAAAGTTTACAATGAATGAAGAAGACTCAAACAAATTAATCCTTTTAAATTGTGGTGTTGTCAAAGACTATTGAATTACCAGGAGCTATCTAAAGAACAAAGAAGCCTGTCCTAGACAGAACAAAGCCAGCTGTTCCTTAGGGGCAGAACTGTGATGTGCTGGGCCACATACTTTGTTATATATTGTTTTGCATACAAAATTCACATATGTTGTGTCTCACTTATATACATTGTGTCACACAGTCCTTCATTCACATTTTATTCTCATACTTCACGTTTTACAAAATAAATCACCATTTCTCTATGCCCACAATTAACTTGCCTTTTCAGGTTCCCATTGAATCTTTCCTAATTGCTTCAGTCCATCCCTCCACCAACCAAACTCTGCAACCCCATGACTTCCCCTTGCCCAGCCTCAGACCTCTGGCTCCCTCACCTTCTCCCTTTTCCCTTCAGACTTTCATACACATCTACTAGTTATCCTTGTATTTTAAAAATATGGTCTTATGAAGTATTTGTCCTTATTAGATTTAGTTCATTTAGCGTAATGCTCTCCAGTCCTATGTTAAGTAGTATTTTCTGAAATCATTGCTCCTAAGTGTTGCATATTCTCATTTGATTAGTTTGTTGATGGATATCTGGGGCTGTTTCCATGTCCTTGAGATTGTGAATGCTGCTGCTATGAACATTGGTGCACAAATCTCCATTTGTATCTCAGTTCTGATAACCTTGGGGTATATTCTGAACACTGTCCCACACACTTTTAAAATATTGTCAGACGCCACTAATCCTTAGAGAAAGACATCATGTTTGGAAAAGCAGAAGGTTAAAGAAAACTCTCAAAGAAATGGAAGGACACAGGGACTGTGACAATGGGCATGAGCCTGGAAGAGATTGTGATGATGGGACAAAAGAATCAGTCTGCTGAGTACAGGGTCCCTATGGGTCACAGGACGATGGCACCCAACAATAGTAACATTCTACCCAGACATAATGAAACCTGTAAGCAGTAGACCCTAGATGAGCACTGTGCAGGTGAGGAGACTAGGGAGAGCCTGAGAGACAGTGACTTCTTCAGAATAACACATTGGCTAAGAGGGACAAGCCAGATACAAAGGTATAAAATATAGCAGTTTGATACACAAAAACCTTCCCAGGCTACTGTGTGTACAGTTGTGTTAGTATAGATTTAAGGAAACGGTATTGAGGAGAGGGCTCTTTAAGACAATCTTATCTGAGTTGGGGTCCACTGGCTGTGACATCACTTCCTGTCACTAAATCCTAAGTGAATCAGAATGCTGGTAACCAGGCCACCACATTTTAGACAATACTGTTTAGTTAGCTAATTTGAGTTGCAGACCCTTGAGATAAAATGTTCTGTTGTTTGGGTAAATCCGAAACTTCAACGTGTTCAAAAATTATAGAAAACTGTTTTGTTTTCATACTCAATGGCGCTGGTCAACATGTGGAAGAAAGATCTTGAAGGTAACACAGGGTGGCTCACAGAAGGCTGATTCAGGCCAACACCGTGAAGCCACATGAGGGCCCCATATCTATTCCCAGGCCATCCTTGCTTTTATCTTCACTGGGATCTAGCTGGGAGCAGAGAGGATAGGGGCCACTATTGATGATCCAAGCTCATTTGGGACAGAAGGTGGGGGACAGGGAAAGAGGGGTCCTTTTGAGAAAGAGTTGAGGATGCTGTTTCACAGTCACCCCTTCCTCAGGGTTTTCCTAGGCTCTGTTCTCACCATTGTTCACATCACATGATCCAAGAGAGCTGAGCTTGGCCAGACATTGGTGTGCTCTGTGAGTCACCCATCATATTGGGTACAAAAGGCACTGAGGACCAGGGGTAGCAGAGACAATGACCTGATACATAAACATCACTGTCTCAGCCTTGCTCATCATAGAGGAGAATGGGATCCAAGTCTCTCTGCAGAATTGCACTATATCACCAGGACTTCAGGGTTAAGGAGCATCAGGGGGCAGGTTGGCACTGTCACCTGGGCCTTTTGCTCAGCTGTACATCACCACACGTGAAGAGTCACCTGTGACACGCTGATAACACTGTGCTTGTGCAGTCTCTCTCCCAGATCCTTCTACAGACTTCTTCAGAATAACACATTAGCTGATTTATTCTTTGAAGCCTTTTCTCTGCTGCAAGTCTTTGTCTCCTCCAGCCAATGGGAGCTGGGAGAGGAAACTCTGGAACCTGGGCAGTGGGGACTAGTGGAGTGTCTACAGCTTGGAGAGTTGGTGCACAGGCAGGTTTCTCAGAGAGAAGAATGCTTACCTTCCAACAAGGACACAGGTTGGTTGAGCAATCAGAGGAAGCCCCAAATCTGTCCTAGTCGTGAGCATGTGGATTTGGGATTGACAAATCCCAAGTCATGAGTAAGGATACCCCACAACTCCCGTGTTTCAGAAACTCAAATAATCCCCGGGGCAGCACCAGGGGCAGAAGGCCTGGCATGTGGGCCTTTGGGACGTGGGCCTTTGAGGACTGTTGGGTGTATTCCCTCTGGACACTGTCTTTGCATAAGTCTCCACAGGAAATTGGCCAAGAGCAGGGTGACAGTGTGGTGCCCAACACCTCTCCTGAGAAGGGGGTTAGTAAAGACCGGCCCAGGCACAAGGTGAGGGCACATGGGACACAGCCCTGACCCGCAGGTATCTCAGGAAGTTTCAGTATGTCCCAGTCGCAGACAACACCTAAGAGGCCCCAGAGATCATTTGCACTACGGTTCTGTATCAAGGAGCTCTGACAGCCTAAGGGTAAGAAGCTACACTGCAATCCCAGAGGCAAATGGTCCAAGACTACCAGTTGCTCCATGAGGAAGGATGGGCATTCCCCTCCCATGAAATGAACTGCCTCTGAAAACCGCCCAGAAGGGTCAGCTATGGGTTGGTTCCAACTCTAAAGTACACAATAACTTCCCAGTGATAAGAAACTGTGCTGCAAACCCAAAGGCATGTGTTCAAAAGCTAAAGGCATGAGGTTCAAATCCATCAGGCACTAAAAACTGCCTCTAAAAACCCACTGGAGGCTCAGCGATGGGTCAGTTCTGACTCGACGGTACACAACAACCACCCCACTGCTTTAAGGGGCCCTGGTAATGCTGTGGTAAGAAGCTGGGCTCCAATCCCAAAGGCATGGGCCTAAACCCACCAGCTGCTCTGAGTGAGAACAGTGGGCAATCTCCTTTCTGTGTCACTTCTGAAAACCTGATGGAGTCAGCTGTTAGTAAGTCTGACTTAATGGCATACAACAGCAACAATAACAGCTATTTTCAGTGCTGTCGCTCTGGCACCAGTGTCCTGTGGAGCTGTAGACTGGATTGTCCTTCCACACCCCTGGGTCTGACACACCTTCAAACCGAATGCTTTAAGTAACCAAAACAGGCAGGGCTCATTCTATGATAGACCTTGTTCTCTAACTTGCGATTTCAAAAACCACAGTTCATGAAGCCGTGTCCTGTTTGGCTACTGAATATTCTAGAAGAGAGGCTCTTTATTCCAAGAATCTCCCACTGCCGCCAACCTAGTTTGGGCCTCCACATTTGTCCTTTCACTAGGGCTAGAGAATATCTTAAGCAGGTCCTAAACAATGGGTCCCTTACCAAGGAGATACAATGAGGAAGACGATTGTTGAATCACAGGAACCAACACACACTTGAGTCTGGTTCCACATTTATCCCTACATTCCCTCATCTTCTTCATCTACCACTTTAGAGTGGTCACATCTGATGCCTGGATCATGGGTCAGGCAAGAGGTTTATCATGGAAATGGAGGTTCACTAGTCATTAAGGAGTCATGTTAACACTAAGGAAACTCCCTGGAGCTGTTGTGATTCACAAGCAGCTCCATGGGAGAGTGACGGGCAATCTCTTCCCCTGTGGGGTGTGGCTTCCACAGTCCACTGGAGCTTCAGCTACAAGTCAGTGCTGATTCCACAACAGTGAGCTGCTGATTTGACTAAAAGATAAGGAGGGGGGGTCTCATGGTGTCTTCTGTACAGACTTGCACTGCTCACCCAAAAGTGGCAATTCTCCGGCATATGGAACACATTTAAAGCCTGTGCCAAAGCTGCTTCAGACTCCATCTTTACATGGATGTCCATCAGTGACTTTGGAGCCCACCCCACACACAGAGCAAGACCTGCCATTCCAGAAGCTGTTCCAACATACCTGCAGCTCCAGGTCCAGAAAACTGTCTGTTCTGTGCGCATAATCCCATCTGCAAACAAGCACACCAGGTTCTGCCTTGGGCACTGGATCGACATGCATGTCAAGCCTTACTCTAGACCCTTTTCCAGTGTCCCCTTGGATTTCCACTCAAAATCCAAAGGCTGATCCATGTGTAGCAGGCGCTCTAGGTCCTCCCTCAGTGTCATCTCTGGGACACAATCTGGTTTTACACTAAGTGTGTCCTCTGGAACACACTGCAGGGTCACTGTGAGGGCTGCTTCCCAAACTCTCTACCACAATATATTGAGATTCATCTTCAGGTTCTCTTGAGGACACACACAAGGATTAACACCCAAAATCTCTCCAGATTCACATAAGATATTGTCACTCAAACACATTCTCACTAGACAGATCCTCTCTACCAGAACTCACCCATGGTCTCAGGGAGGATTGTCTGACCAGTTCTACAGGGAGATTTACCTGGGATCCTCCTCCAAATCCACATGATGATCCACCATGTGAACTCTGACCAGTTTCACATAGAGGGTCGCTGCCTGTCCATTCCACTCACACACTCTGAGTCTCCCCTGGATCTCCCTTTACAGCCACAGGGTTTGCCCACAGAATCCACTAACGTTAAATCACTAAATTCAACAGAAAATCTTGCTCTGGATACATGTGATGAGTCAGCATCAGCTCTCTCTCCACGTCCACATACAACTTGGATTCTGTAACACCCTCCAAGTCAAATGCTGTGTCTCCTGTGAAACTCATTCCAGAACCACATGCAGTGTCCCATCTGCAACCCACTATAGTTACACATAGAGATTCACCGAGGAGTTCTCCTCCAAATCCACAGGGTTCATCCTCTAGATGGTTTGCAGGTTCACAAAGAGGGTTCACTCACTTCACACACAAAGCAAGATCTGCCATTCCAGAAGCTGTTTCCAACATACCTGCAGCTCCAGGTCTAGAAAACTGTCTGTTCTGTGCGCATAATTAATGTGTGCAAATTAATGACTGACTCCGAATGCCCTACAGTCATGCATGGAGATTCACCCTGGAATCCTCACCCAGATCCACATTGTTATTCACTATTTGAACTCTTTCTATGGTCATGAGGAATGTTCTGCCTGGAGCACAATGCAGCTCCCCACTGACTGAAAGTCTTCTGGAAACTCACTCCAGAACTACACCAAGGGATAATGCCAGAACCCTTAGAGTCAGACACTGAGATTCACCTAGGGATCCTCTTCCAGATTCACAGGATGATTGATCATCATCTTTCTCTCCAGGTTCTCATCCCCCAGCACCACTCAAATATGCTGGATGTTTTACTAGAACCTCAATCTATGTGCACATAGAGTGGTACTTGTGGATCGCAGGACAGCTTACGATCGTTCACCTAAGTGACCTCTATTGGAGTCATATGAGGATTCAGTATGGGGATTCTTGCCAGGTGGACCTAGTGGTGAACATTTTTGTTTTCTGAAAGTTGAGGTGTAATCCATATTTAAGGCTGTAGTCTTTGTTCTTCTCCAGGAAGTGTTTCAACTCCTCTTGACTTTCAGGGAGAAAGGTTGTGCTATCTGCATAATGCAGGTTGCTGATGAGTCAGTCTTCCTATGAGAATGATTAAATGAAACATAGTGTCAATGAAGGAAAATGTGAAACACAAATGCACAAAACCCACTATGTACATGACTGAAACGTAATGTATATGAACAATTACATGCATACCAATAAATAAACCTATTTTCTTCTGTATAAAAATTTGTTTCTAGGTTTCAATGTACAGATTTTTCACATTCATCATGTTTATCCCCAAGTATTTCATATAATTACTGCTATTGTAAATGGTATTTTCAATTCCAAGTGCTCATTGCTAGTATGCACATTTTTACATTTTTTAAAATTTTTTCTGATTTATTAACAAAGTTTGAAGACATTGTTTTTCACAAAAGATCCTTCCCATTTCCTTCACTCCACCCACCCATCTAATTGTGCAACTCTGTGATTAACACTCTACCTTTCAACCCTCCCTCCCCTGACCTTGGATCTTTATATTTATTCTACAGTAATGGTTTTACACAGTATTTATCCTTGTGGGACTGAGTAAGTTCACTCAGCATAATGTTCTCCAGTCTTGCCCAAATTAGGTAGTAATTTACAAAATCATTGCTCCTGCATGTTACGTAGTATTCCGTTGTATGAATGTACCATAATTTTTCAATCCACTTGTTTGTAGCTGGGCCTCTGGGCTGTTTCCATGTTCTTGTGATGGTGAATAAGGCTGCTATGAACATTGGTGTACAAATTTTTATTTGAGCCTCAGTTCCCCTTTTTGGGAAGTATATTCCAAGCAAGGGAATAGCTGGGTCATATGGAATTTCTATGTTCAGCATTATTTTCTTCCTCCAATCTTGATGCCACATTATTCCTCATAAAGTCCAGCTTCTCAAATGATTTGTTCAGTGAATAGATTGAATACGTATGGGGAAAGCATACAGCCCAGATGCATGCTTTTCTTGATTTTAAACAATGCAGTGTTCTTTGCTCAGCTTGGACAGAAGCTTGAGCACAATTCTGCATGTTCTGGGATTCCCACCCTTCTCACTGTGAGCCATCATTTGTTGTGACCCACCCAGTCAAAAGTCTTTGCATTGTCAGTAAAACACAGACATCCTTCTCATATTCTCTACTTTCCTGCAAGATTCATTTGACATCAGTAATGTTATCCCTTGTGCCACAGACTCTTCTAAATACAGCTTGAATGTCTGGCAGTTCTTTGTTGATGTACTGTGCTAGCCATCTTTGAATAATCTTCATTAAGGTTTTATTGGCTTATGATATTGTGGGGTTTTTAAATTTTTTTATTTTAATTAAAATTTAATGAAAGTTTATAGAGAACTTAGATTTCCATTCATTCATTGTTGCACATTTTCCTCCCTACCCACACACACAGTTGGGTTTTCTCTTGGAAAAAAAAATTATTGTTGCAAAATTTCCACGCCACTCCAACCCCTCAGGTCCACTTTGCTATGCCATCATGCAAATAACAGCTAACTAAATATTCCTTTTAAACGGTTCTTCCCTTCATTTGTTTCAATGCAGTGTGCGGTATTTATCCCCTCTTTTCTTGGTTTCTCCTCAACCCCCCATGTCAGTCCTGTTTTATAAAAGTGGCATTATTCAATATTTGTCCTTTTGATATTTCACTCAACATAATGTCCTCCAGGGTCACCCATTTTGTATAATATTTTATGAGTTCCTTGTTTTTCAGTGTTGTATAGTATTCCATTGTGTGAATATACCACCGCTTCTCTATCCGTTTTTGTTGTTATTGTTGTTGATGGGCACTTTGGTTGCTTCCACAACACAGCAATAAACATAGGTGTGCATATATCTGTTTTGGTGGCAGTTCTGGTTTCTTTAGGGGATAGTCCCAGTAGTAGAATTGCTGGGTCAAATGGCATTTCTACTTCCAACTTTTTGAGAAAGTGCCATTCTGCCTTCCATAGTGGTTGCACCATTTTATAGTCCTACCAACAATGAATAAGTGTTCCAGTTTCTCCAGAACCTCACCAGCATTCGTTGTTTGCTATTCTGTTCAATTTTGCTATTGTAAATTGGGTTAGAGAGTTATCTCATGGTTGTTTTGATTAGCATCTCTTTTAAAACTAGGGATTTTGAACATTTCTTCATGTGCTTGGTGGCCATCTGAATGTCGTCTTTGGTGGAAAGTCTGTTCATATCCTGTGACCATTTTGCAATTGAACTGTTTACCTTTATCTTGTTGTGGTACTGGAGTATTCTATAAATTCTATATAGATTTAAGTCCCTTATTAGACATGTCATTACCAAATATTTTCCCCCAGTCTGTGGCTTCCCTTTTTATCCTGTTGGAGAAGGTTTTTTATATGCATAGGGATTTGATTCTTAGAAGGTCCCATTCTTCTACTTTATTTTCTCCTGGTTGTAGGTTTTTCAAGATGCTTGGAACACTGTTCATGTTGTGGATTAGGGCTTCTAGAGTTCTTCCAACCACTCCTCTGGTGAAGTTTATACTCCTGGGTTTTAGTCAAGTTCTTGATCTACTTTGAGTTGGTTTTTGTGTATGGCATGAGGTGTGGGTCTTGCTTGTGTTTTCTACAGATAGTTTTCCAATTTTACCAATACCATTTGTTTAAATGAGGCTGTTGTTTCACCACTTAACTGATTTCATCTCTTTGTCAAAAATCCATTGACCATAAATAGATGAGCTGATTTCTGGGTTCTCAATTCTATTCCATTAATCTATGTGTCTGTCATTGTACCAGTACCATGCTGTCTTGACCACCACGTCTGTGTAGTAGGATTTGAAATCAGGGATGAGATGCCTACCTTGTGTCTCTTTTAAAGGAGTGCTTTGCTTATTTAGGGTCTCTTTACATTATAGATGAAATTGGAAATTGCCTTTTCCATCTTGTTGAAAAATGGAATTGGTATTTGTATTGGGATCATATTGAACTTGTAGATTGCCTTTGGTAGGATTGTCATTTTCACAGTGTTGAGTCTTCCTATCTAAGAGCGTATTATATTCTTCCATTTCTCCAAGTCTCTTTTTGTTTCTTATAGTAATGTTTTATCATTTTCTTTGACTAGATCCTTTGTGTTTCTGGTTAGATTCACTCTGGTTAGTATTTAATCTTGTGGTTAGCTATTGTGATGGGTATTGCTTTGCTTAGCTCCCATTCTGTATTGTCTTTGTCACTGTAGAGAAATCTAATTGATTTTTGTATGTTGATCTTGTATCCTGCCACTTTGCTGAATTGGTTTGACTATGTCCTGTAGTTTTCTCTCTGAGTCTTTAGGGTTTTCTAAGTATACTATCATATCATCTGTATAAAAAGATAATTTTATCTCCTCTTTGCCAATTTGGATACCTTTTATTTCCTTCTCTTGTCTTATTGCTATTGCTAAGATTTCCAGTACAATATTGAATAGGAGAGGTGATAGTGGGCATCCTTGTCTAGTTCTTTTTCTCAAAGAGAATGCCTTTAATCTCTCTCCATTGAGAACAATCTTGGCTCTTGGGTTTGCATATATACTTTTTACTATGTTGAGGAAATTCCTCTCTTCTATTCTTATTTTGTTGACTGTTTTAATCAGGAAAGGGTGTTGGATTTTGTCAAAGGTCTTTTCTGCATTAATTGATAAGATCATGTGGTCCTTGTTCCTTGCTTTGATACTGTGTTGAATTACACTGATTGTTTATCTTATGTTGAACCATACTTGCATACCTGTTATGAATCCCACTTGGTCATGGCGAATTATTTTTTTGATGTATTATGGGATTGTATTGGCCAGGATTTTATTCAGTATTACTGCATCTATGTTCATGACCGATATTGGCCTATAGTTTTCTATTTTGTTGGTGTCTTTACCCAAATTTGGTATCAAGGATATGTTTTCTTCATAGAATGAGCCTGGGAGAATTCCATCTTTTTCTATTTCCTGAAATACTTTCTATAGAATTATTGAAAGTTCTCTGAATGTTTGATAAAATTAATTTTTAAAATCATCTGGTCCGGGGCTTTATATTGTTGTTGTTGGAAGCTGTTTTATTACCTTTTCAGTATCTTCTTTTGTAATGGGTCTGTTCAAGTATTTGATTTTGGTCTGTGTCACTTTAGGTAGACTGTAAATTTTTAAGTATTTGTCCATTTCCTCTAGGTTTTCATATTTATGTGAGTATAATTTATCATAATATTTCATTGCTGACCTTTTTATTTTAGTTCTGTTGTCACATTGAGCATTTCATCTCTTATTCAGATTATTTGTGTCTTTTGTTTCCCTTTGTTAGTTTTGCTAGTGTTTTGTCGATTTTATTAATCTTTTCAAAGAACCAACTCTTAGTTTTGTTGATGGTTTCAATTGTTTTTCAGTTTTCTATTTTATTCACTTCTGCCCTAATTTTTATCATTTCCATTTAGAAGGTATCAGGGTTTCTTGATGCTATTTTTCAATTTGTTTGAGATGTTGGGTTAGAGAGCCAATGATAATTTTTCCCCCCTTGCCTTTTGATATGGCTGTTTATTACTATAAATTGACCTCTAATTATTGCTTTGGCTTTTTCCCAAAGGTTTTGGTAAGTTGTATTTTCATTGTCATTTGTGTCAAGAAATGTTTTTAACTTCATTTCTTATTTCTTTTATTACCCACTCATATTCAAGCAAGGTGTTGCTCAGCTTCCAAATGTATGGCTTTTTCCACCTTTATCCTCTTGTTATTAATTCCTAATTTTGTAGCATTGTGGTCTGAGAAGTTGCTTTGTATTACTTCTATGTTTTAATTTATTGATGCTTGCCTTGTGACCTAAAGTGAGATATATTCCGGAGAATGTTCCATGCACATTGGAGAAGAAAGTTTACTGCACTTTTTGGGGATGCATTAGTATGTATATATATATATATAGTAAGCTGGTTTATTGTATAATGTAACTTTTCAGCATCTTAGTTGAGTTTCTTTCTGGTAGGTCTGTCTTTCCTTGAGAGTGGTGTACTGAAGTCTCCAACTACTAGAGTGGTGTTATCCCCTTTTTCTGTTTTATTAATGTTTGTTTTGTATATTTTGTAGCTCTATCATTTGGTGCATAGATATTTATTATTATTATTATGTCCTCTTGTTCTATTGACCCTTTAAGCACTATGTAGTGACCTTCTTTGTCTTTTGTGATAGTTTTTGCATTGAAATCTATTTTATCAGAGATTAATATTGCTACACCTAGTTTTTTCTGGTTGTCATTTACATGGTATATTTCTTTCCACCCTTTCCTATTTAGTCTTTCTTTATCTTCACTTTTGAGCTGTTTCTCTTGTAGACAGCATATTGATGGGTTTTGTTTTTTTAACCAATCTGCTACTCTTTTCATCTTCAGTGGTGTATTTATACCATTCACATTCAATGCAATTATTGAGAGGCAAAGTCTTATTGCTATCAATTTGTTGAGTTCTTTTTGGTGGTGTTGCTTGTTACTGTGATCCATCCTGCTTACTATGGCACCTCTGTAATGAGGACATCTCTCAGTGTTCCATGGAATGCTGGTCTTGCTTTTACAAACTCTCTTAGGTTCTGCTTTTCTGAGAATATCTTGATCTCTCCTTCATATTTTATGGACATTTTTGCTGGGTATAGTATTCTTAGTTGAGAGTTGTGTTCTTTGAGTATTCAAAATATGTCATTCCACTGTCTTCTTGCTTGCATGATTTCTGCTGAGAAATTGGCACTTACTCTTATTTGCTCTCTTGTAAGTTACTCTTTGTTTCTCTCTAGCTGCTTTCCAAATTCTCTCCTTATCTTTGGTTCTGGCAAATTTAACTATAATATGACTTCATGTTTTTCTTTTGAGGTCTATTCTATGTCATGTTTGCTCATTTTCATGAATATATATTCTCTCTTTCTTCATTATACCTACAAAGTTTCTTCTAGTAATTCTTCTTCAACTTTCTTTGTGCTTTTATTTGCTTCTTCCTGTTCTGGGATTCCAATTATGTGCATGTTATTCCTCTTGATGATGTCCCACATTATTCTTAGGCTTTCTTCTTTTTTCCTTCCTTTTTAAATCTGCTTTTTGTTCTAGCAGATCAGTCGTGACTATTCTATCTTCTATTTCAGTGGTTCTGTGTTCTATCTCTTCAAATCTGTTCATATGTCCCTCCAATATGTTGACAGCATCTGAAACATTGGTCCTCATATTTTGGACTGTGGTTTCTTGTTTTTTCGAGAGCCTCTAATGCCTCATTTATTTTATCTGCATTGTCTTGAAGTGGTGTTTTTTATGTTTGCTCAGCATTCCTTAAGCTGAAAGAACTAAAGAAGAAATTCAAGCATGAGTTGCAATGCTTAAGGATACTATGGGAAGAATATTGAATTATTCAAGAAGCATTAAAAGCAGATGTAAGGAGTATACAGAGTCATTGTGCCAAAAAGAACTAGCTGACAGAGAAGAATTTCAAGAAACAACTTATGAGCAAGAGGCAATGGGGATAAAGAAGAAAGTTCAGGCTGCTCTGAAGGACTTGGCAAAAAA
>NW_006399893.1:171510-186541 GCF_000299155.1 Elephantulus edwardii | reverse complement strand
ATTCCCATTCAAAAAAAAAAAAAAAAGGTGACCAGACAGAGTGTGGAAATTATCGTACAATATCACTAATATCACACACCTGCAAAATCCTGCTGAAGATTGTCCAGAAAAGATGTGAATAGTACATTGACAGAGAACTACCAGATATACAGACTGGGTTTAGAAGAGGTCATGACTGTAAGGACATTATTGCCAATGTCAGATGGATCTTGGCAGAAAGCAGAGAGTACCAGAAGAATGTCTATCTGTGTTTCATTGATTATGCAGTAGTATTTGACGGTGTGGGTCACAATAAATTGTGGCTAACCTTAAGGAAAATGGGAATTTTAGAACACTTGATCGTGCTTACACAAAACCTGTAATTAGACCAAGAAGCAGTAATTAGACCTCAGAACAGAGCAAGGAAATATTGCATGGTTCAAAATCAAGAATGGAGTACATAAGGGATGCATCCCGTCCCCATATCTTTTGTCCCCAATCTGTATGCAGAACAGATCATTCAGGAAGCAGAGCTTTATGAGGAGGAGTGTGGCATCAAGATTGGAGGGAGACTCATTAACAACTTACGATATTCAGATGACACAACCTTGCTTCCTAAAACTGAAGAAGACCTAAAGCACTTGCTGCAAAAATTCAAGGACTGTAGTCTTCAATATGAATTGAAGCTCAACATCAAGAAAACAAAGATTCTCACCACTGGGCCAATTTGCAGCACCATAATAGATGGAGAAGAGATTGAGGTTGTTGGCAGTTACAGCTTGCTCAGATCCACAATCAACACTCTTGATATCCACAGTCAGGAAATTGAGGGATGAATTGCATTGGGAAATTCTGCTGTCATGGACCTCTCCAGAATGCTGAAGAGCAGTGATGTTGGTCTGGATACAAAGGTGCATCTGATTGAGGCCATGGTTTTCTCATTTGTTATGCTTTAGAGAGCTGGACAGTGACTAGGGATGACAGAGGAAGAATGGATGCCTTTGAGTTGTGATGCTGGGGAGGAGTCTTGAACATGCCATGGACTGCCAAGAGAATAGATAGATCTGTCTTGGAGAGAGTGAAACCAAGTCTCTCCTTAGAGGCTGGAATTTTGACGCTCTGCCTCACTTGCTTTGGACATGTAGCCAGGAGAAATTGGTCCTTGGAAAGGGACCTCATGCTCAGAAGGGTGGACGGACAGTGCAGGAGAGTGAGACCCTGGACGAGGTGGATTGATGAAGTGACTGTGGCAGAGGGGGTTGGTGTGTCAGAATTAGTGAGATTGGCTCAGGACAGGGAAGGGTTCAGAGCTGCTATACATAGGGTCACTATGCATCACAGGCAACTCAACCAATAACATTCTATGACAGGTTTGGAAATTTTATAAACTTTGATAAATGTCAATTGTTGTAGAGAGGCTTCAGGCCTCTTGTTCATAGGGTCACTAGGAGTGGTGCTCGTCTTGAAGGTAATCAACAGTTACAACTTGGTTTTTGCTTGCAGTGTAATGTAATTTTTCAAGTTTGTATTTCACTCTTCAAAAATATTCAATAATTGTTTTAAATTCTGTGTCAGAAAGTTCCATCAGACTTTCTGGTTTCAGAAAATCCATTGATACTGTGTCACTGTTGGAGGGTGACATCTTGTTTTGGGTTTGTGTAGGGTAAGGTAACCAACCTGCTTCTTCTGTGACATTTCTCTGGTAGAATTTTTCATGCCTGAGGCAATAGCAGGCTCTTGGTCTGACATCACTACTCCAGAGGAGGGCAAGGCAGCTACCCTGTCCAAGTTTCTCTCTGAACTTTTGACTCAAGGGAAGATTTGCTTTTGCTTCCATTCAGGAGAAATGTGGCCTGTGACTTGGCAGCCTCCTCTGTCAGACAACTGCTGCAGATAGGCCAGTCCAAGGTGCCTGAGGCTAAAAGGCAGCTCAAGCTTTGGGGGGTGGGGAGGAAATGAAATTGGTTCATCTGTGATACTGATGTCCCTGGCATAGTTCAGTGGGGTGGCAGCCAGTTGTCCTCCAGGCATTGGGGCCGGGTGTCCAAGTGGTGGGGTCATGTCCTCCAGATGGTTGGGCCAGATCCTCCAAGCAACAGAGCCAGGACTTCTGGGTGCCAGGGCCAACAATTCTCCTTTCATGTCTCAGTTCTGATTTCCTTAGAGTATACTCCTTGCAGTGGAATAGCTGGATCATAGGAGATTTCTATACTCATTTTTTTTTTAGGAAATACCAAGCTGCCTTCCATAGTGGTTATACCACTTTACCATCCTAAAAGCAGTGCATGAGCATTCTAGTCTCTCTACATCCTCTCCAACATTTATTGTTTGCTAGGTTGATTGATTCAGTGACTGATGTAATGGGGGTAGATATTTCAGAGACAATAAGGTTAGCTCAGGATAGAGCAGGGTTTAGGACTGCTGTACATAAGGTCACCATGAGTTGCAAGCACCTCGACAGCACATAATAACAACAAGTTATTATAGGTTGCTAGGTTACTACTGTTCCTGGGGTAAGATGATATTTCATTGTTGTTTTGTCACAGTATTTATATCATTGTACCTATCATAATTACTATCTATTTTTTTGCCATCAATCACTAGTCTGAAAACCATTCACTAGAGGAATTCTTCAGACAGCTTTCCCATTAGATTAGTTCTTTTCATTCAGTCTTTAGTAAGCTCTGAACAGCAATGGGCCTTGTGTCAGACTTGTAAGCAAGTAGGTACGTTGGGGAGATCTAGGTTTATATTTCTACAGCTCAGTAGTAGCTCCCCTTCCATCAGACCACTTTTTCCTTTTCTCTGGAAATACTAGTGTTGTTGCTGTTCTTACTCTCTATATTGCTTTTCTTTGTAAGTCTAGGGCCTAAAGGTTAAAACTAGGAGTTCTGGTGGCATAGTCTGTAGTGAGTTGTACCGGAAACTCAAGGAGTTTCTCCTGCTAGGAGTTCTGGTGGCATAGTCTGTAACGAGTTTTACTGGTAACTCATGGAGCTTCTCCTGCAGTTCAAATTCACCAGTTCTTCCATGGGAGGATAATGGACAGTTTTCATATGTGCGATTTACAGCCTCAGAAACCCAAGGGAGGGCTGCTATATATCTGAAGGGATTTGATAGCACAAGTTGAAGTTTCTGAAGGTTGAAATATTTAATCCCTGTCTTGTCTTCTCCATCTGGGAAAAATCTATATTTCAACACCAAGTTGAAGTTCCATCTTTTTGAAGAATACATCCCAAACCATAACCAATTCCCTTCTCTGAGTGTCTATATTTATTATTCATTATCATGATTATGATTATGAATCTATGCATTCACTAAACACATGTATTTATTAAGCACTTAATTAATACACACCTAATATGTATTCCTTTTCACATTCTCATTTTTAAATCTATACCAGGTAATGTGATGTTAGTAAATTTATATGATTTTGAACTGCCCACAAAAAGTCCTGGTGACAACTTTAGTTTCAAGTGTTGGGTTGATGACTGAAGGGATGACAGTTCAAAAACCACAAGTCCCTCCTCAGAAGAAAGCTCAGGAAGTAAGATTTACATCCTTGGAGACACAATAGAGGATTTGGAATTGACTCATCAGTATTGATTTGGGTTTATTTCCCCCAAGATTTAGGCAAATAGTTTGTACATTGTTATATATTCAATAGTCATTGGTTATTCTCTCACAAACTCTCATTAATGTTGAGCCGGAACTACTCATAGCTTACCCTTCAGGGGTCTATGAGACTGTGAATCACACAGTAGGAGGTGGACCATCTCTCTCCCTCAATGTAGCCGGTGGATTCGAACAACCAGAAAAGTGCTGCCTTTGGGTCACTTGTTGTTGTTATGTGCCATCGAGTCGTTTGAGACTCATAGCGACCCTATGTACAAGAGCCCTAAACACCATTCTATCCTGTGCCAGCCTCGCTGTCTCAAACACATTCATTCCCACCACTCGACTCACAGAATCGATCCATCTCATCAAGGGTATATCACACCATTAGGACCCCATCATAGTGGGTTAATATGCTATTTATATGTGACTTTGCTTCCTACCTAGTAGTTTCTTTTACTGAATGATAATAGATACAGAGAGAGAACACAAATTTAGTTGAACAAAGTTATATTCATATTTTCATATCTTTATAAGACTCTATGTGTGTGTGGATATAACCTTCTTTGAACATATTTAATCATATAAAAACTAGCTCTCAGGAATGTATCTGAATACATTTCAAACATCACTTATCTTTAAAATTAAAAAAGAGAGACAAGTCAATTGAATATATGAAAACTTTTTCATTTGTTTCAATTGGTCAACCTGAGATGTTGCACAACACCACAGGAGAATCTTAAAGCAAAAGCTAAGAATGGCTTGCTCTTTCTTTGTTAAACAAGTTTTGGAGTGAAAAGGCTGCTTTTATACATTTCCAAGCAATGAAACAAAATAAAAATATCTTCATTGGATGAAAAACATATACTGCGTTTTGCACTTAAATAGTTTGCAGTAGCTAAGAAATTGTTTCTATTAATGTTTTTAGAATAAATGGCTTTTTAAATAACACAAGGAATATATATTAACTGCAAAAAATTTTTTCAAACTCAGATAAGCACAAGAAAGTAAGGAAAAATGTTTACATCTTTTCTAAACTTTCATCTATGGATAAGCTATTGGACGATGTTCTTAGATGCCATCATGTCAGAGACCTTGTGGACAAGATATGAATTCTGCCCTATCCTGTGCCATCCTCACACTTTCTGACACACTAGAACTCATTGTAGTAATCACTGTGTCAGCGCATCTGGTTGAGGGTCTTCCTTGTTTTTGTTGACCCTCCACCCTTCCATGAATGATGTCTCTCTCCAAGGAACTGTCCCTCCTAGCAACATTCCTAAAGTATGTGAGGCAAAGCCTCATCATCTTTGCCTCCAAAGAGCACTCTGGCTGCACCTTCTCCAAGACATATATGTTCATTATTTATTCCATTTGATATTCAACCCTCTTCTCCAACACCACAGTTCAAAGGCATCAATTTTTCTTCTGTTATCTTTATTCATTGTGCAGTTCTCAGATGCATAGCAAGTGATTGGAAAACCATGACCTCAATCAGACTAACTTTAATCCTCAAATTGACATCATTACTCCTCAATAATTTGGAGAAATATCTGGCTGGAGACTCTTCCAGTGCAATATGTTTCCTGATTTCTTGATGGCTGACACCAAAGGTATTGACTGTGGATCCACGTAAGATGAACTCTGTGACAAGTTTTCAATATTTCCTCCTATGTGTGACTTCATAAGTCTTTGCTCATTTTTTTATTTACATTGCCACTGAGTCAGAACTGACTTATAGCTGACCTTCCATTTAGGTTCCCAAGGCTATAAATGGGGGGAAATTATCCACCTTTCTTTCTCAGAATCATTGGTGCATTCTGACCTCCAGGGGAGCACAGTCTTTGGGTCAGCAGTGTAATTCTCCGTGAACTTCACCATCAGAGCTCCCTGTTTAGAAGTCTAGATGCTCACATTAAGAATAGCGATTCCAATCTCTTTTTCTACTCAAGAGGAAAATCTTTGTCAACAACTGGCTCAGCATCCTTACAGGTTTTCATGTATTTTCCATCAACTCCTAGCCTAGGACCACATTGCAGAAATCACTAGTCAAAACAACGTGCTCCATTCCTGGCTCCTCTTTCTTGGTAGTACTGAGGTCCCTCTTTCTCTGCTCAGTCTTCTTTTCTTTTATAGCTTATTTTCAAAAAAGATCATCAAGGCCACTCCAGAGAAAACTCAAGACTATGACTTGGATGAGGGTATTATTTCCTTTCTTCATTCTGCCTTATTAACATAACAAACACAACCTAATCCTCATTAGCATAGCCTCATCTCCACTCATTAACATATGTTATTACTTTTCATCAAGTGGGCTCCTACTCATTATCAACCCTACATACACACACACACAGCCCCCAGAACAAAGCACTGCCCAATTCTCACCAGTCTCGCATTCTCTGCTATGTTTAAACCCAGATTCTTCAGCCAATGCATCAATCTATCTTCTTGAAGATCTTCCTCTTTGTCCACTGACCCTCTCTACCAAGTATGATGTTTTTTCTGCAGAGACTGGCACTTGCTGATAATGTGCCCCAAGTATATGAGGCAAAGTCTCACCATGTTTGCCTCTAAGAAGCACTTTTTAGCTGTAGGTCTGCCAAAGAAATTTGTTCATTCTTCTGGCAGTCCATGATGTATTTCATTTTCTTCATCAACACCACAATTCAATGGTATCCATGAGTCTTCCTTCAGTTTTCCTTATTCCAGCTCATTAATATATAGAGGTCAAAGTTAGCAACACACAATAAGTGGAGAATAATTACATCAGATCATGTCATGAAGAATGATAATGACTGCATAGCTGCCAAACAACTGAGAACCATGGCCTAGTCAAGGTGACATGTATTTTAGGGGATGGAATACAATCTAGGAATGGAACTTTATCATTTAGTCTCAGACAAAGTAGTAGAATCCAATAAAAGAAAATACTGAAGAGCAGGCAATCTGCTCAGAGAGCATTTGTTATGCACCTTTCTTAATGCAGCTATTAAAATCTTAACTAAAGGTAACTTTATCGCCAGGACAAGATATGCTATTATTGCTTTAATAACCAAATTACTTTATTACTTTCACTAAAAAAAAGTTATGTGTTTAATAAAAAAAGTGCCCAGGCAGTATGTGCATTTTCACACTCATTTACTACAGTACCTCAGAGCTTTATAGAAGGTTCAATTGAAATGTAATTTTCCAGCTAAGTTACAGCTCTGCAAAGAGTTATGGAAACTCAAACCCTAGACTTTGTCCCAGAGATCTGGAAGTTTCATTTTATTACAGCTATCTCGCATGCCAAGGTAAACCAATAGTGTTAAGTTACACTCCTGAGAATAGAGTGAGACGATGACCACAGACCTACAACAAAAGTCACAGATTTAAACCTCCACTTTAAAGGAGCCGTAACTAATGCCAGATTGGATACAACAGAAGCAACTTTATCCCGGTATATTAATACCAATACGTCAATGCATATATCCAGTTATGATGACAATAAAAAAGTGGATGAAAGTCAGGATATCAAAACATGGCTTTGAAGTCTAGACCAAATTAAATTTGATCAAAGACAAAGGAAATCATAACTACAATCTCAACTGGATTCTGTTAAGTTTAATTATAGCTTTGCTCATAATTTTCTTTTTTCCAGAATCACCAAAACATCCTGGTTAACATGCTAGAATGTTCTACCTAACAGTTCAGGGAGTGAGATATTTTAAGAATCTAAGCCTATAATAGCATATTTGCAGATAATGATATGTATGCTAAGGGACGTATAACATGGTTCCTTGGTCTTTTGATAGCAATGGGGCCCAGTGAATTAGAGCTTGAGTGAAAGCTGTAATTGAAAATTTCCTTCCTTTGTGATTTTTTTTAGGTCTAAATCTCACCATTGCTTTGTCATTGTTTGGGTCTTATTGTATTAAAGGATAGGGAGAGCCTGATAAGAGCAAAAGAAAGGCTTAACACAGTTTGGAGAAGGTAGTGTGGACTTCCTCCAGAGTCAGCACAAGGTCCCACCCTGGGGGCCTGGAACCATGGGAACTTCCTACTGAAGGATATACCAGCCTATAACTTAATTTTCATCATAAGATTAATGGGGCTTGAGGTATGGACCACTCTACAAGTCAGAGCAAAATCAAATACCACAAGTTAAAAGTTCAGATGAATTTCTCTTTTTCCTAGATACCAGCACATTGTCAAGGAGACCTACAGACAACACACAGAGCAAGAAAATGTTTCTCCTGCAATTCCTATGAACTGTGAAGAATTGAAATTAAATGCTTGAGCAACCACACAAAGCCTCTGAAAAGGGGGGAAAAAATAAATAACAACCAAAACCATTAAAGCGCCTTTTGAAAACTGATGAATGTCACATATTATGCTCACAGGATATTGTACCCAAAAGGATTTGCATCTTTGAGCCACCCTACAACTCACAGCTGTGGCTGTCACATTCTTGGATCCATCCACACTACATGTCCACTTACTCCTGATCTGCACATGAAAACTGCCAACCACAAATATGCAGCCTCAGGAGCATCAGGACTCCCATTCTCCCATAAACACATTGAATATGTTGCTTGATTTATTAAAGTGGTGATTCAACCAGAACAGCTGATTCTTAACTCGGAACAATTTTGCTTCTCACCCTCCTATGGGGACATTTGGCAATGTCTGCAGAAATGTTGGGTTGTTACCACTTGAGGAGATGGGAAAGGGAGAGTTGCTACTGGCATCTAATAGGCAGAGGGCAGAGATGCCATCAAACATCCTGCAAGACACAGAACAATCCCTATGACAAAGAATTATCAGGTCCAAAATGTCAAAAGTGTAACGGTTGTCACTCTAGTTTTGGGAGGTAGGTGTGGGGTTTATTGGTTTTATTTTTCACAACTGCTTCTTAGAAATGAGGTCAAATGTGTGTGGAGATGAGGTGGAAATGTAATTATTTGCTTCCTTCCTTCTTCACCCTCCAAGCAAATGTGCTCCCCTTCATTTTTGTGTAAGCAAAAGTTCACCTAAGTTCCATGTTCACCTAAGCCATGGCTTCCTACTGAAAGGCACAAAAGGTCACTTTTAACACAAAACAAATGTTTTCTGCCTCCCACTAACCAAATGGCTAAGTGCTAACTTTTTAAGTGTCTTGTCTTCGATTTTGATGAATTGAGGCGCTTCCAGCTGATGTAGAAAAACAACACAGATAGTGGCCTCTGCAGCTGTTGGGGGATTGGTGTTTTTTGAACTAGGCTAGCTCTCCTGGCTACACTGGTGCCTGCACTTGACCAAGCCAAATACCTTATTTCTAAAATAGAGTAATCAGATCAACTAAGAAAGAAACCTAAAGTTACGGAGGAAGGAGACAAGGTTGGCCACCTAATGGCTTTGTTTCAGAAGCATCAATGCCATGCAATGCCAGGGCCCCCTGCTGAAAAGTCCAGGAGAAGAAGGAAGACAGAAATGATGAGGATGCCATGATGGGCCATACTACTAGAAACAGAGGTTGGAAAAGCAGAGGAGGCCATGTTCTCTCTGTCGTGCCCTCTCTCTTTTTTTTTTTTTTTTTTTTTTGAGACTACCCCATAACTACTTGACAAATAGTGGTATTTGCTTGCCTTCTTATAAAAGTGCTAAAGAATAATCCACATCATTTCTTGGTTATACATCATCAAGCTTCACAGTCCCATCCTAATCAAAAGGTAGACAGTTTTGTCACCAGGAATGTCTGTGTCTGGAATTGGAAGCAGAATGGCCTAAATGATCCTTATCTCATAATGTCCTTTGGCACATTTTCATTCTACTTGCATGGGTTTTAAGGGGTATGCTGTTGTTGTTGTTGTTGTTGAATGCCATCCAGTCAGCTAAGACTCATAATAATTCTACGAACAATGGATCTGAACCCTGCTCTATCCTGCACCAACCTCATCATCTCCAATATGCCCATTGCTACACTCACTGTGCCAATCTATCTCATAGAGGGTCTTCCTTTCCTTCGCTGACCCTCCACTTTTCTAAGCATGGTGTCCTTTTCCAAGGACTGGTGCCTTCTAACAACACGTCCCATATATATAAGACAAAATTTCACTATCCTTGCCTCCAAGGGACACCCTAGCTGCACCTTTCACAAGACATACTTGTTTGTCCTTTTGGCAGCCCATAGGATATTCAGCACTCTTCCTCAGAACCACAACTCAAGGGATAGTGGGATTGGAAAGGCCAAGCCCTTGCCATAAATCAAATACATTTATATGGGAAGTAGATGCAACTTTATTAGATAGTGTGTCATAGAGAAGTGCCTCTTGCTCACAGTTTCCCACCGTCTACCTCAATGCCTAGGAGTCCCCGGGTGATATAAACAAGTTAGCAACTCAAATGCTTACTGAAACGTTGGCGGTTCAAGTGCATAAAAAGGTGCCTTGAAGGAAAGCCTTGAAGATCTGCTTCCAAAAACCAGTCACTAACAACACCGTGAAGCACAAAAACGAATTTTGACTTATTTATGTGACCCTTTGAATCCACTCAACACCAACCAGTCTAAAGCGCCATCCTTCTTCATTCTTCCCCTGCTTTTGCTCCAGATAATTTTTTTTTCGTATGTCATGATGCTAATGTCCACCCCTGGAGAACTCAGCCTTGCCATCATCAGAGTCCCTATCACTGGAGGCCAGCTTCTGGTTACTGCAGGGGGAGTGAGTTCAACTCCTAATGACCCCGTGTACAAAAAAATCAAACTCTACCTAATCCTGTGTCATCTATACAATTATTACATCCAAGGTCATCTTTCCTTCATAGTTAATCTCCAGCCTTAGTCTAGGACCTAGCATAGAATAAGTACCTGCTTGGTAAATGTTGAATGAATGAGTCCTGAAACATTTTCCGTTAAAAACTGTATACGAAACAAAGCCTTCATGTATAAATGGTTGAGAGTGGGGTGCTAGGAAAAGAAATTAGAAGACAAGTTGTTGTTATTTGCCATAGACTCAAAACTGACTCATAGCAGATCCTTCAGCAGGTTTTATCGCATGGAAGGAGACTGCCCATCCTTCTCCCACAGAGCAACTGGTGGATTCAAACCTTGTGCCTTTGGGACTGCAGCACAGCTTCTTATCACTGAAGACAAAAGCTAGTCTATCTTTCAATTCCAGCATCTCTTTCTGTTATTGAACTTCCTCTGCCCACAATGTCCAAGGTTACACCATTGTCAGGTTTTGTATTTTCTCATTGCACCCCACACCCTCTTACTGCCACCAGGAAGGAAGGTATGCTTTATGTTAAATGCCTTCCAGTACTTTCTCAACCATTCTTAGTGGGCAGTGCTCAACCTCAGATAAAACACTTTAGAGTTCAATTTCAAAGGAATCAAAGCATACATAGATTACCCAGTAAGCAAGGTAAAAACCCCTGCTTTTCTTGTTTACTTACCCCTAGGGATTATAATCTGAACAGAGATTTTGATTCTGTAGGAAGGTGTTAAAGAGTTGGGAAACAGATGCCAGTCATACTCAGTAACAGAATCTTTGATATGGTGAGGAAATGTGACGTTGTTCACTAGCTTAGTCAATAAGAATAGTGCGTCTGTGCTCATCTTGCTTATTGAATAATCCGTCCTTGAGTCAAGAGCAGTATTTCAGAGCATAGTTTCCTCCCACTTTTAGACAAATACAAAAGAAAGTCTGGAATCCATTCATACAACTAGAAAACTCAAAGAATGCAAATCCTGATTTGTACAGCAAATTCTCACATATGCTGTATTTGGCAAAGATGGTAGATTGATGTTGTTGTTGTTAGGGGCTATCAAATAAAATTTTTGTTGTTATGTGCATTCAAGTCACCTGCAACTCACAGTGACCCTATGCTCTTAACCCTGCCCTATCCTGAACCAATTTCACTACCTCTGATACATCTACCTCCTTTTCCCCAGTTACTGTCTAAATCCGTCTCATTCAGGGTCTGCCTCTCCTGTGCTATCCCTCCACTCCTTCAAGCATAATGTCCTTCTCCAAAGATTAATTCCTCCTGACAACATGTACGAAGTATGTGAGATGGAGCTTCAAAATCCTTGCCTCCAAAGAGCAACTTGGTTTTACCCTCTCCAGGACAGAACTGTGGTTCTCTTAGGAGTCCTTGGAATCCTCAATACTCTTCTCCAGCATCACAACTCAAAGGTATCAATTCTCCTTCTACCATTCTTATTATTGTCCAGTTCTCTGGAGCATAGCAGGTAATGGCAAAGACTATGGTCTGGGTCAGGTGCCCCTTAGTCTCTAGACTGTCATCATTGCTCTTTAGCACTCTGAAGAGGTCCCAGGAGTACATGTGTGTATTTAAAAATTAACTAGATGAGAATTTTTCAATCTCCTAGGGGAACAAATTTGACTTTAATTCTTTGTCCTTGTGTCCTACACTTGTGTTCAGTTGGAGCAGGGGAAATACTCTACACCCAGCCCTCAGGGTCAGAGCTCTGTGTATTGTTTCCAGGATTTGGATGCTAATAGCTTGATTACTGACATAATGGTATAAGAAAGAAGTTCTCTTTTAGGAGGAGGAGCTCTGGTGGTCAAGGAATTGCAGCTGTAGCACCTTAGTTTGAATTCACTGGTGATTCTCCTGAAGTGCTTCACAGCTTCCTAAAACCCACAGAAGGATCAACTATAAGTTGGTTCCAACTCCAAGACAATGAGTTTGAGGTGTTTTTTTAAATACTGTATGTCAAAACACTGAAAAACAATTCTTCACACGTGCACACAGACACACTTTACCTCCACACAACAAATCTCTCCAAACAGTCCACCTAAAAACAGTAGTCCTCCACTGATATTTTTCTTAAATAAACTTTTTGTTTGGGAATAACTTTGGATTTACAAAAAAGTTGCAAAGAAAATACAGGTACCCATATAGCTTTTACTCATTTTCTCGTAATGCTAAAATCTTACATAACCATGTCCACTTAGAGTCGGCAAACATGCATAGACCATTTTTTTTGCGATGGGAAAGTCTGGTGTTAGGGACCTCTCCAAAGTACTCAAGAGCAATGGTGTCACTCTGGAGACTAAGGTGTGTCTGATACAGGCCATGGTCTTTGCATCAGAGAGTTGGACAATGACTAGGAAAGATAGAAGGAGAATTGATGCCTTTGAGCTGTGGTGCTGGAAGAGTATTGAATGTACCATGGACTGCTAAGAAAACAAACAGATTTAGCCTGGAGAGGGTTAAACCAGGCTGCTCCTTGGAGGCAAGGATTGTGGGGCTTCGTCTGACATACTTTGGACATGTTGTAAGAAGGGGCAGGTCCTTGGAGAGGGACATCATGCTTGGGAGGGTGGAGGGACGGCGGAAGAGGGAAAGACCCTCTATGAGGTGGATTGATTCAGTGACTGGGGTAATAGGCATGGGTGTGTCAGAGACAGTGCGATTGGCATAGGACAGAGCAGAGTTTAGGGCTGTTGTACATAGGGTCGCTATGAGTCGCAATCAACTCGTTGGCACATAACAACAACAACATAGACCAAGTTCCTTCTGTCGCGGGTTTTTTGTAGGACCAGGAAATGAAGGGCTTAGTTGTATTTTCAAATTGTTGGGGGTTGAAAATCAAAAGGAGAATAATATCTCATGACACATGAAAATGATGTGAACTTTGATAGTCAGTGTGCATAAATAACGTTTTATTGGAACTTGACTGTTTACGCCAATACCTGGTCCAAATAAAATAAAATTCTGGGGGCATAGTCTGAAAACCACCAAGCTGCTAACTTAAAGGCCACAGGTCATGGTGGTTCGAATCCACCAGAGGTTCTGGGTAAAGAAAAATGATAGTCTTTTCTCTTTAGGATTTACAGCCTGGAAGCCAATGGAGGGTGACTAGACTGGACCACAGTGATGGCTGATTGACCCCAAATAAGAAATTACCATGGATTCATTACTGTTTACCAAACTACTGACTCGCTATTTTTCCCAGCCAGTTCCAGGGTGCAGTTCAGTAGACCACAACTGCATTTAAGATTTAAGCTCTTTGGTCTGATGTGCCTCTGTTTTTGTTCATAAGGTACATAGTACTACTCGAGAAAATATTCTCATGAATAATAACAAATGAATTTCAGCTGGCCACTTGAACAGGATTTGTTTTGTTGTTTGGGATTGTTTACATGTTTTACACAATAGGCAGGCAACTAACTGCATACACCAATCTGGGTTAAGAACGTTGGGACACTTGAAAGGGAGAGGAAGAGCTGTATTTGTCCAAAACAGGGTACTACCGCAAGGCTTTCGGAAAAGGGGCTCCTTCCAAGCCCCAGGTCCGGCGTGGGGCCTTCCCGGGGTCCCCGCAGCTCTGCCCTTTGTTCCCAGCCTTCCTCAGCGCGGCCTGAGAACAGAGACTGACTCCTTTCTCCAGGCCCCGGGCTTTCAATGCCCTCGGCGGGCGCGGGCGGGCGGCGTCTGGTTGCCAGGCAACGGGCGGAATGGCAGCGCACGTCGCCGCCCGGGCAGGGCCACATCCGCACCCACCCGTCTGCGCTGCGAGACTGCGGTCTCATCTCTCCCGTCCATTGTTGCAACCAACACAAAGCCCCTGGCTCTAAGTGTGGGGGCGAGGCCCGCATCGAATGACGCGCCAGGCTTTTGCGGGCCGCCCTCGCGGAACCAGAATCCGGGGCTGGCGCGCGGGCTGAAACCCTGGCCCCCCGCAGCTTTTTCCCAGTGACCATGCCGGGACGGCCCGGGGCGGGCTCCCCACCGCTCCCCACCCGCTCAAGTCAAGCACCGCCGCCTAAAAATCCCAGGCCTATTCGGTCATTCTTTGCTTATCGGGCTTTCTGTCTCAGTCATCGCCTTTCTCTGTCTCCTTCTCAAGTTTCTAAGAGCGCTGTTGCCAGGGAACTCGAACCTTTTGAAGGGAGCTTTTCTATGGTGTCTGCCAGACCCCAAAAGTCAGAGAAGAGACAGATTCCCAGCCCACCCCGGCCTCCAGCCTGAAGAAAATGACCCTCATTCACCACCCTCTGACCCAGTGTTTGCATGATCCTGTTAGGATGCTGGGAAATGCACTGGTGAACTGGGAAGAGGAATTTTAAGTCATGCTTAGGGTCATTTGAATATAAGAGTTGAAGGGATCTTCCTGCTAAGGAAAATTTGAAAATGCCTAGATGTGAATTTCTTTGTCAACCACAGTGTAAGATGGGCAAATAACCATTCTATTGGGTCTCTGAGTTGGAATCAACTTGATGTCAATGGGTTTTAGTTTAGTGGGAAGAACACAAGTGCAGAAGGAAGGAGAAGTTAAAATACGCTTCATTCAAGAAAAGCTTGGAAAAACTTTAGTAGTCCTAATCCACAACATAAAGAGTCTTCCCAGTATTCTGAAAAATTTACAACCAGGAGAAGATAAAATAGATGAATGGGACCTTCTAAGAATCAAATCCCTATGACCATCCAGAAACTTCTCTAACAG
>NW_006399893.1:148509-170520 GCF_000299155.1 Elephantulus edwardii | reverse complement strand
GAGAAGGGTGCAACAATGAATGAATGGAATCCCAAAATCTCTGTAGATGTTCATTGAAATGAAAAATAAACAACCTAAATTTAAAAAAAACAAAACAAAACTCGGGTCAATGTGAAATGCTGGTTGAATAGCTGAAGTTCTCGGGCGAGAGCGCCATTTACAGCGCCATCCCCAGGCCAGGTGTGAAAGCACAGGGCTGGGACACTGGCTGACGGAGTGAGGAAGTGTCCAGGTACACAATACATCTGCAGCTTCCTGCCATCTTTTACACTTTTGTTCTTCCCACTCAATCAACCCCACTGCCATGAAGTGGATTCCAGCTTATATAGACACCCAGTAGTACAGAGTTGACTCATAAGGTTCCCGAGGCTGCAATATTTACAGAAGCAGGCTGTCAACATCTTTACTCCACGGACCTACTGGTGGGCTCCAACAGCTGACTGCCAACCTTTCCGTTAGCGACCAAGTGCTTTAAACACTGCACCACCAGGCATCTTCCATATTCCCACTATGTTCCCCATAATTATCTGTGAACCCCCAGTCACAGTGACATAAGGTTGACCACGAAGGGTCAGACTACCCAGTCATAATCTATTTTTCATTCAGAATTCATAGTATGGAAATGCCTTTAATCTGTTTGAATTTGTTCATTTGGTTGATATGACTGAACCAATCAAGCTCACTATTGTTAGTTACCTTTGGTTGGTTCTGGCTCAGGGTGACCCCGTGTACAACAGGACACAGCTTTGTCTGGTCTTGCATCATCTTTATGATAGTTGATGTAGTAAAGCCCATTGTTGGCATCCATATAATGTCTTGCAATCTAGGGGGGTTCACTTCCTACTGCTCTATTACACATGTTATGATCCATAAGGTTCTCATTGGCTAATTCAGAAGTAGATTGCCAGACATCTCTTCTTAGTCTCAACTGATTTAAAAGTGGGTGACTGACTCTGCCGGTGTTTGAAACACTGTGGCACAGCTTCCAGAATCATGTATAGTAACAGGCAAACGACCAAATTACAACTGACAGACAAGTGGTGGAATCAAGCAGGTCGAGTATGACTCACAGTGACCCTATGAAGAACAGATCTGAACCCTGCCCTAGCCTGTGCCATTTCCATCATCTGTGACATGCATGAGCCTTATTGCTGCAGTCACTGTGTCAATCCATCTTATGAGGGTCATCCTTCTCGTTCACTGACCCTCCACTTTTCCAAGCATGAAAGATCTTTCAATACTGGTCACCAGCTGTGGCACAAGCATTGTTCCATCTGAATGTACCTCTAGCCCACATGAGTATGGGTCACTGTCCTGATACATAACAGGATCACAGCATCATGCTAGACAAATGGCGGGTATCTGGCAGATTCCAAAAGATGAAGCTTTTTTATTTTTAAAGATAGCTACTATTAGGGAGCTCTGGTGGCCTCGTGTCAAGAAGCTGCACTGCAATCCCAAAGGCACATGTTTCGAATCCACCAGATGCTCTGATGGAGAAGGAGGGGCAATCTCCAGAGCCAGTCCGATCCGATTCAAAGTGTACACACACGATAGCTACTATTTATTTTTTTTAAAAAATAATGAAACTGTTATTGTTATGTCCCCTTGCACAGGAATCAACTCAGTGACCCTTGAGCAGGTTTTTAGAGGCAGTACATGGTAATGGGACATGTCCTCTTTCTCCCATGGTGTAGCTGATGGATCAGAACCACATGTCTTTGGATTGGCAGCACAGCTCTTGACCCACTAGGCAAAAAAAATAATGAGACCAGCATCCATGAAATGTTAACAAATTATTTTTTAAAAATCCATCGCTGCTCAATTGATATTAACACATACCAACTAGTTCATAGAGTTTCAAAGGCTGTTATCTTTATGGAAGCAGGCTGCACATCTTTCCCGTATGGAGCCACTGGTAGATTTGAACAGCCAACCTTTCTGTTAGCAGTCAAATTCTTTAACCACTGCATTACCAGGGTCCCTTACTTTTACAACAAGCCTATGAAATGATCGATAGCATTACTACCCCCATTTTACCTACGAGGAGACTAAAGAATCTTTAGGAACTTCCTCCTGCTGCTTTCATATATAGGACAGGATAGAGGAAAATCGAAGGAGGTGGCAAGAATTAACAGCCAGGTAGTGGGCCATGCATACACATGGCCACATGTTGGACACAGGGACTTTGTAGCCATGGACAGGACAAACTCGTGGAGGAAATGCTGTGATCAAGGACAGTGACTACAGATCTGGAAAAGTCTAGGTTAAAGATTAGAGGAAGGAAATAAAAGTGAAAGTAGTAAATTAGCTTTAGTACCTGTCAAACTCAGGGGCACAAGTATAGGGTGGGCATGTTTTGAAGGACAGGAAAGAAGAAGAAGAGTGCCAGGGGTGTGAAGGACCTCTGGGAGGAGGCACTCTGAGCTTCACCCACAGGCCAATTGGGTAATAGAGCCTTTAAGGCAAGCAGATGAAGAAAGAAATGATGTAAGAGGCACTTGGGAAACAATCTGAGCCACTGATCTGTGTGTAATAGAGGATTCAAATTTGCATTAGGGCAGTGTGGTAAATAGCCTTCAAGTTACCCCAGAGTTATCTGGCCACCCAAAGTGCTCGACTCACTCATAAATGGTTTAATGACAGCAAATCTGAACCAGTAAGTGAAGTTTGCTTCAAATCATGTGGGAAAAGAGCATAATACCAAGCAGAAGCTATTTTTATATTTATTAATGGACCTAGAGAGCGACAAAGATGTGTACCATTCTAAACATTCAACCAGTGTGTTTTCAAGCACTTGCCCTGTGTCTATCCAAAGATTCCCAGGGCGATAAGGCACAACGCAAAGGGCCAGGCCCCTTGGGCTGTAATCACAGTTCTGCCTTTGACTTGGATGTACTAAGTTGGAAAGGTAGCCTTAGCCTCTGTGTGGGTGGGTGTTCTCATCTGTTAAATGCTGAAGTTAGACTGACTAAATAATGGACAAACCCCCAAATTTTACAAAAGTATATCTACTCAAAGCACATGATTATAAATGTATGTCTGCCCTTTCCTCTAAAGAGGGTGTGGTGGGGGGAGAATGAGGCATCTCACAGAACTTAGCCATTTTCTTCAAAGGTAGTAGGAATGCAATTCACTAAATGATCGTATATGGAGGCACTTTTCCTGTAGGAATCTTGGCAATGTCACAAATTGGAAAGCCTTTCCCATCCATTTTGATTCGCATGATTTCACACTCATGGAAATTTCCTCAGAGAATCCGTTTCTTTGGCAACTCCATGATCATCCTGGTATCAATAGAAGTTACGCAGACATGTCAGCAGGAGAATAGACCTCTCTGGGCGGTGGGAAAAAAGAAACTGTCGCCTTTTACTACCAAAAATAAATACAGGAGACACAAAAGACTTTTACCACACTTGTCACATATGGTGGAGTAAGCTGGAGATGAAACTAAAACCTCCTTGTTGAAACAAAAGGCTTTGTGTGTTTTTCAAAGACATTTTATGTTGCATAACACAAAATTAGCTCCAGCCTCAACTCTTTGAGCTTCACTTATATATTGTCCCAAATCAAAGTACACCCCTTCCAGGAAAATAAAATGCCACTAATTAAAAAAAAAAAGAAAAGAAAAGAAAGAAGAACAAACTGAAAGGAAGCATTGTAAAGGAGAGGGTATCTAAAAACAATGAATGGTTTTAAAGAGTAAAAAGTTCCAGTAAGTGGCCCAACTCACTTCCACACTTTAGTGTATGGTATACTTGTGTGTTTAGTCTCATGCTCTTCAGAGCATGGTCTGTAACAGTAACACTGCCTGGAGTTTGTAGAAATGCAGAATCTTGAGCCTCTCTTGGACCAACTGAACCACAGCTGCCTTTTACATAAGACCCCCTTGTGACTCCTGTGCACATTACAGAACACAGCCGTTCCTGTTGAAGGAGTGACCCTCAACTCCTGGCCCTGGGGATCTGCGTGGAACTCTGCTCCCCAGGATCTCCAGGGCTGATTTTTCAGAGGTAGACCACCAGACCTTCCTTCCAAAGCACACTGCCCCTCTAACCTTCTCAGCAGCAGCCCAGTGAGATGGCCTTTTGCATGACCCAGGAACTTCATAGGCACTTTGGTGTCAGAGAATCACTGCTTTGCTCTACAGCAGCTGTACTGTGGGGTTGAGGGTCACAAATGGTTTGCTGACTCAGAAATGGCAGTTTCTTTTCTGGAAGAAAAAAAAAGAAGGAAAGAAAGAAATTGCAGACATTACTGGCTTCATCAGTCAAAAATAACACTAGGCCCTCCCTAGTGACAGTGAACAAGAAAAACACAGCACATCATCATCAATATAAGAAAATGTCAGCAGAGGCCTATGAGCAGTAAGGCTGTGCTTGAGGTACTATCGGGCTTGTCCATCCACGTCCTCCTGGCCCAGCCTTCCTGTGTACTTTTGTAAGATGGCTGAGGTTAAGGTGCAGTTTAGCCACAGAAAGGAGAAAAGCTTCCTGACCTGTGCTCGCCTCTGACCTTGACTTTATTGGCTAACCAAATGAGGTAACCAGTTTTGGACACCAGAGAGTATTGTGTGTTGATTAAGGCAAAGCAGAAGAAGGCTCAACAAAAGAGCTTGTATAGATTATGACAATCTCTGCCTCTATCCAACACTCACCACCTACACCCAGCACTTAGCAAGATCTCTGGCTCCTGCTACCAGTTCTAAGCCATTTGTTGAGTGACTGAATACATAAATGTATGCCAGTGACATGCCTACCGCCACCCTGCGGGAGAAAGCTGTGCAGTCTCCTCTCATACAAACCTCAGAAATCCTGCGGAAGGTTGCTATGAGCCGGACCCAGCTCGTCACATCAGAACTGTGCTCCACAGGATCTTTCAGAAGTAGACTTCCACACCTTTTCTTCAAAGATGTCTTTGGGTAGATTTGAACTTCCAATTCTCCAGTTATCAACCAATCTGCACTAACCATTTGCACAGCCCAAGGGTGTCCTGGTGATAAATAGGGATTCATATTTCTAAAACTAAACTATCTTATGTTGTTGTTGCGTTGCTGTGTACCATCAAGTCAGAACCAATCTGTAGCTGACCCTTCCGTGGGTTTTCAGAAGCAATAGACTGCACAAGAGGAGACTGTCAATCTTTCTCCTATAGTACAGCTGGTAGATTTGAACCACATACCTTTGTGTTGATTGGCAGAGCAATTCCTTACCACTAAGCCACTAGAGCTCCCTAAACTATCTTACAGCATCCAGCAAATATCATGCTAGGGATTGGATGGACATACACAAATTTACCTTAGTATCTCATATTCTGGTGGGAAAGATAGAGTTATAATAATATTAATGGTAAACTTTTTTCTCTTTTTGTAAATTAATTTTAATAAACATTTACAGAGGTTTTGGATTTCCATTCATTCATTGCCGTACTTTTCTCCCTGCCCACCCCTCCCCACCAGTTCGCTCCCCTCTCCGAAAAGAAAAAGGGGGAAAAAATCCTTCATTAGTATGCAATTCCCCATCCCTTCCCCCCCCACAACCCCCACCCCGAGTACACTTCTCTATGCAACCTTAATTCTGCTAATAAACAGGGAACTGATGCCGTAAGAAGGGATGAGAGATGTATACACAGTGTCTAAGGAAGCAGAGGAAGGACATTCAGCTCCAAGATACACCAGGGGCTTCAAAAACATTCCCACAGGCTAGCATGCGCTGCCAGTAAAGAATTCCTTGGCTTGCAGGACAGCACAATGCTCCCCAGGGACTGAAGTCAGCTAAGAGTCAGTCTGATCTCTCTGTTCCTTCCAACATTGGTAGCAACAGAGAACGCAGTTCAGTAAAATTCCGTATCAATCTATACTGTGAGCTTGGAGCCAGAACCAAGACATGGCTTCCATAGATTCATGGATTCATTTAGAGGAACTTTGAACATGATTTTAATGGCACCAGATTCAAACACAGGACAATTTACTTAGCAGGCAAACCACACAGCACTGCTGCCCTCTTGATCATCTCCTTTATTCTCCCTTTCTGGCCCCTTATAGGGAGGGACCAATCTCCTCCAGTCTTGCCATACATTAGGGTCTTTTGAGTAGGATCACTTCCTTTAATTCCTGATGGGTTAGGAGTGTGACCTCTGGTTCCGCTTCACCCGTTTCAAGCTGAGATGCCATCAGAACTCACATTTCCCTTCCAGGGCTCCACAAATTACTCTGGCGTGCAGATTACATAAAAACATACTCTCAGTTCCTCGAAGTTGTTTAACAGAATTTAGTATGTAGGGGAAATTATACATCCTGGTGCAAGTTTTAAATAACCTGATTAGGCCAGTTAAGCTTTAAAGAAGAAGCAGCCTTTAATTCAAGTCTTCTGTGAGGTAGTTACTCAGAAGCGAGTAGTAGCTGAATTGCTCACTGAATTGATAAATCAGGAATGTTTAAGGGGAATGTCAGAAGTATTAAAAGCAAAAACAAAACAAAAAAATTTTCACTAAATTGAAAGTTATTTGTATAGTTTTGCACACTTCACCTCTTACTGTCTTCTGTCTCCTTTGCATGGTTAACTATGCACTTCATTATTTTTTCTTTTCTCTTTTCCTTTATACTAAGTAGATGCGTAAGCTTTTATCCAAATGAAAATCTCTCCTTACAGCTTTTTCATGTGTTTCTTTCTTCCCACTTCTTTTTTAATGGGCCCTCCAAATTCTTGTCTTTTTCTTAAAAACAAAACAAAACAAAGAACAAGCAATACCATTACTATCTAGTCGATCCCAACTCATGGTGACTCTGTATGGGTAGCACTGTGTTTCACAGAACTGTCAGTGGCTGGTGTTTTGAAGCTGGATTGCCACGCCTTTCTTCCAAGGTATCTTTTAGTGGACGTTCAGCCTTTCAGGTCACAACTGAGCTGGTTAACTGTTTTCACCACCAAGGTTTCCTTTCTTTTACTACCTCTGTTAACTTGCTTCTCCCACCTCCACAGTTTTTCTATCCTCCTATCCTCTTAACCCATTTTCCTGGATTTCTAAATGGTACAAAATCAGCTGTGAGGGGAGAGTGTTTTTCTAAGTGTAATTACCTTTTTCTATAATATTTCCTTTCTGTGGCTACATTATCGCATAATTTGACCATTTTTTATGCCACTTATCAGTAATTTACGACTCAATGTTAACAATCTCCTTGATCCTCATTGTTTTTATTTTTTTAAACAATAATAATTTATTAAGAGCCTCCCCTCCCCCATCCTCGCCGTGTTTAGGGTCACTTTTTCCGCTTGTAGATCTTGTGCACTAGTCCCAGGAAGATGGCTGGGGGCAGGGGAGTAGCGTACTACTCGATAAGCCCCATAATGTGGCTGAAACTCTCGTCTTCATACTGCTTGAACACAGCAGGCAGCTCCAGTTCCTCATTCAGTGCCTTCACCCAGGCCACCTTCTCTGTCTCCTTCTGCCCATAATTGTCCTGCAGGATCTGGCGTTGTCCTGGAGAGGCCCGCTGCAGACACTGGATCACCAGCCAGCTGCATTTGTTATCCTGGATGTCAGTGCCAATCTTGCCTGTCACACTCGGGTCACCAAAAAGATAAGGTAATCATCCTGAATCTGAAAGAATTCGCCCATCTCTAGCAGAATCTTTTTGGCGTTGGCATGTTCCTTCTCCCCGTCGATGCCTGACATATACATTGCAGCAGCTACAGGAAGGTAAAAGGAGTAGAAAGCTGTCTTGTACTTGACAATGGATTTGTACCTCTTTTCAGTGAATCTGCTGAGATCTACCTTGTCCTGAGGGGCAGTGATGAGGTCCAAGGTCTGTCCAATCTCAGTCTGTTAAGAACTCTGCAGGAAGAGCTCCATCCGGTTCAGGTAATAGGGCTGCTCCCGGCAGTAGAGCTTCAGCAGGAGGCAGTAGATACACGATTCCAGCAGCATGGCATCACTGATGGCATCCAGACCTATGCCTGGCTTCTGATACCGGCAGGGCTGGTCGCGTCAGGTAAGGGATGAATCCATGATGTCGTCTAATACAAGGAAGAAGGCTTGCAGCAGTTCCACACACCAGCCCACTATCAGGGCCCGCTGCAGACTCTCAGCATCCTGCTTCCTGGGCTCCACCAGCTCCTGGAACACTGCCAGCACTGTTAAACCTCGGTTGTACTTGCCTCCAATGACATTGTACTCTAGGACCTTCCTGAGCCGGTTAACAGCAACATCTCCTATTTCTGCGTGCCCCAGATCATCCTCAGTCAGCACCTTGACAATCTGGGAGAAGTGCTGGATGAAATCCTACTTCTCTTGGGCGTAAGCCTCTGATTTCTGGTCTCCATTCATTCTGAGGGAGAGCAGAATGCTCTGTTCTTGGATGCTGGTTCTTGCTTGGTCCCTCATTGTTTTTAAATATACCAATTTGTAGCCTATCAAAAGAAACTGATAGCCCATGTAAAGGCCAGATAGTGTGAGCATTCTCTTCCTCCTATTCAGCACTGTGTCCCAGATGTTGCGGCCCTTGTGGTTTGGCATCATTGAGTCAACTCCAACTCACAGCAACCTTGTGAACAGAACAGAAATGCTGCCAGATCCTGTGCCATCAGCACGATCCCTGTTGTGCACAAGCCTATGTGGTTCACCATGTCAGTCCATCTTGTCGAAAGCCTTCCTCTCTTTTGCTGACCCCTCTACCTTTTCAAGCATCATTTCCTTCTCCAAGGGCCGGGACCTCCTCACAGCGTTCCCAGTGGGGTCTCAAGGTCTCTGCTTCTAAGGAGCACTCTGGCTTCACTTCTGAGACAGGTTTGTCTGCTCTTTGGGGTGCGCGGGAAGGATTAATAAAGGAACAGCACACTGGGTGGGACTGGGGTGGGCATGCGTGGTAGTAAACCTTCTGATACCGCATGGTTTTCCCTTGTTTGTTTGCACCGACTGTCAGTAGAACCTGAGAGACCCTGAAGACTAACACTTTACTGCGTGTTTCCCACTGCATCTACTTTCTTCCAGCCTGAATTGTGTTTCTGTTCCCGATTTAGCCATTGCTTTCTGTATGTGTATTTTTTTAATGAAATTTTATAGAGATTTAAATATCATCCACCAATGTTTCATTATTAATCTTACACAACATGCTGTTAGGTTCTGTAGATTTGCCTACAATCCATAGAGACACTATGAAGAGCAGATCTGAACCTGGCCCTCTCCTGTGTCATCCTCCTCATCCCCTCCTTGCTCAAGTCCATTTTTGCAGTCACTGGATCAGTCCATCTCATTGAGGGTTTTTCTCTTTTTTCTGACCTTCTACCATTCCCAGCAGGGAGTTCTGGTGGCCTACTGGTAAAAAACTGCACTGCAATCCTGAATGCCCACGAGTCCACCAGCTGCTCCATGAGAGAAGGATGGGCAATCTCCTCCTGTGCGATTAAGTGCCTCTAAAAACTCTCTGGAGGGTCAGCTATGGGTCGGTTCTGACTGACAGCAAACAACATCAGCCCTTCTCAGCACGATGTCTTTATACAGCACGGTATTATTTAAATACTTTTAATAGTTGATTACTAAATAGTTAACTAATGCTTGTGACTGAGAATAATCCTAAACTAACTTTATTAGTTTATTATTGTTTTCATTAGCTTGCTATCCAGCAGTGCTACTGATTTGCCTTAACTCTTCAGCCCACAGAAGGTCTAAAACAAGACTACCTGACAATTTTATATTCACTGTGAAATACCTATTAGATAGACTCAGCTTCCTTTAAATCAAAAGAAAGTGTGAATGAAATAACTCAGGAATCAGACTGAGACACAGCACATGAAGATTTTTGTTGATTGCATTCCTGAGTTTCTTGCCTTATTGATATAATATCTAATGTATGACTTGCTATGCATACTGTAACAACAGAAATCAGGACAGATTTTCATTTCTTCCATAGACCTTATGCACTGTCACTGTTCAAAACAAGCTCTTTCAACAAAATGCCCACATCCGACGAGTGATGTTGAAATGCCAAGTGATTTGTAATTCCTAATAGTAACTTTCATTTTAAGTCTCTTTATTGCTCTTGAGCAGCCTTCAAAGCTTTAATGATCTGTATCATTAAATTGACACTTAGAATGAGAACTTTCTAGAAATACAATACACAATATTAGGAATATACACTTAGTTTCAAAGCAAAACAGCAGCATTTGAAGGCAAAAGGCTTAAAGTGATTGAAATTGGGGGAGCTTGAGCCTGAAACCAGAAGTGATTCTGATAAAGAAGTGAGTTGAAGATGTGTGAGAGGGCAGAGAACCACACCCCAGAGGCCAAGGTTGAGATTAATTCACTTTCTAACCAAGACAGATGAGAATCATTGTCCAGGAGCCCACCAAGATGAGGGCCATGCATCAAACCCTGATGCCTATGGATCTCAGAAGCCAGGAACAGCCACTCATCAATTCTGACGCAAAAGTGCAGAGCTGAGGAACGGGCAGTCGGGCTCACACAGCAGCCACTGTAGTTCCCTCCATTCTGGGAGACTTTTCTCCCAAAAAGTAAGTGAACTGTGTCTGGTTCCTGCTCAACGCAGAACTACAGGGGCAAAGATAAAGTACAACTGGGTTTTGTCATCATAGGAGATTAAGCTGTTCTGTTGTCACCTGAGAAGAAATAACTTCACAACCAGACAGCTGGCACATTTGGGTGAGTTGCCTCAGGTCTCAAGAGAAAAGGGAATGTTTCTGAAAAGAAATGAATGATTGAAAATAATGTTATGAATCAACTGTGAGCTGCCATGTGTGTACAGGCATACCTGCAACGCTGCTTAATAAATCGTTTCTTAAGGTCTCTGGTAAACAAAGCAAATTATCAGGGTGTCCTGGGTGAGGGGAAGATAAAAAAGAACGAGCTCAGCTCCCCTCTGCTGCCCACTATCCCTCACATGGATTGGAGCAAAATTGTCTTCTAGCCAATACAGGGCAGGAGGCACTGAAGAGGATGATTCGCCTGGTCAGGTCCGTTATAGCATAGCATTTTTAGAAGTGCACATCTGTTAGAATTTCTAGATTGATGCCCCAAGTGTCTTCCCCAGACATCTAATTTAAGACACCAATCAGAGATCAGAATCTCTTGATACTATTTTTTATCCACAGATCAAAATATTTGGCCACATAACAGCTCTAGCTCCATCTAGCAGTTTCCACAGATGAGCTCTAGCCTATTATCTGCAGTATCACAATTCATATTTCAAAGGGATTATAAAGAAAAGGCGCTCCAGTGGTGTAGTCCATAGTGTATTGTACTACTAATGAAATTACTGTCCTCCAGTAATTCAAATCTGCTGACAGTTCATCAGAAGGATGGACAGTCTCCTGTTAGGAACAACAGAGAGTTGTTCTGAGCCAGCACTGACCCACTGCAACAGCAAGGAATCTGCGTTTTATACAGAAGCAGCCAAAAATCTGATTGGACAGGCACCGCGTTTTCAGTTTCTCTTTTTATCCTTTACAGATTCTGATTCTTTCCTGCATCCTTTGAAATGCATTCTTTGACAGTGCAGCAGTTCTGTGGCACTTTCAAAATGCTAGGATGAAGGTTTTCCTAAGCAGTTCTGTGGAACGCCGAGAGCCCAGAGAGGGCTAAGAAACAATTCACAAAACACCAACTCGGCTTTGTCTGTCTGAAGCTCCCTTTAGTCATCTGCATTTAAGTTACAAAGAGTCACCTCTTGGACTTGAGGGCCAGTCGACACTGTTCTGCTTTTTCATGATTACAAAAGTGCTACTCGCATAAACTGTCCAGTGAGTTACACATTGGACTATCTAAGAAATGCTAAAAGCCAACACGCAGCAAGTCCAGACCCATCTGTTGTCCAGAACTCTGAGGCCTCAACCTTATCAACACTTTTCATATCAGTACCAGCTGCTTTTGAATTGAATGCAATATGTAGAGACCCAACGGTGTGTGTCACAGAGTCATTCGTTGATGCCTGATTCTTCAGAACTAGATGGCCTGTCAGCCCTTTCTTTCAGAATCCCTGTGGATGGACTCAAACCTCTGATCTGTTGGTTAGCAGCCAAGTACATTTACCATCTGTGCCCCTCAGTGTGGAGATGTCTACAAAGAGGGGTTGAGCAACAACAGAGGAGAGAGGGATGGGGAGGCCCAACCCTAAGTCATTGAAGGAGCCTGGAAAGAGAGAGAAGGAAAACAAGTGCAACAGACTGTCTTGTGCAGCGCCTCACTGTGTTTGGAATCCCGCCACAGCAGGAACCTAGGGGGGAGGGCTGTGTCAATTACATTTTATTTACAGAACTACCATGAGAAGCTGAAAGTTGATAGGCAGACGCCAAAGCAAGTGAAAAGCAAATGTTCCTTATGCCCTACATGCATAGATTGAGTAGTCCAACTGAAAATTATTTGTCTCATATTTTATACACAGGAATTTAGGACAATATAATTCTTTCCTTTAAAAACAAGCAGGTTCCCGCCCCACCCCCCACACCGGTGGGCCACCAGGCCAGGAGACAATTGTAAGGCTGGCGAGCCTGCGGCCCCCTTCCTCCTACACTGGGAGCTTCCTCCGGGCCCTGTGAGTGTGCCAAGACTTCTCCTCCGCTTTGCTTGTTTATAACACTTGGGGAGGAAGAAACAAAGCAATTGTGAAGCTTGTTAAGAGGCAGTTCATACGATATTAAAGCTGACCTTGCCACTTCCAGTTCTATTTATTCCACTTCCTTCCACACAGGGGCAAATCCTTCCTTTCGGGCGAGAGCTCCGATCTGTGGATCCAGCCTGTGGGAACAGGAAGAGTCCAGGAGCTCAGAGGTTATTCATTCTGCAGCCTCAGAGGCCAGCTTCCTGCCCCTCATAGATCCTCTCTGTAAATCACTGCTTGGCGGAGAGACAGGACCTTTGTCTGGTGGAAAGCCATTTCTGTTGTTGTTGACTGATGAAAAGCATTCCTTTCATTGAGGCCTGATTTCACCACACAGAACGGTCAAAAAATGTCAGCTCTCCCTCCATAATTATCTAGCAACATGCACACATGCCACCAACACACACACATTCATATCTGCATACATACCTGTTGTTGTGTACCCTCAAGTCAGAATCAACCATAGCTGACCCTCCAGCAGGTTTTTGTAGAAGTTAATCGCATGGGAGGAGATTGCCCATCTTTCTCCAGCAGAGAAATTGTTGGAGCTGAACCACGTACCTTTGGGTTGCCAGCGTAACTCCTTGCCACTAGGCTATCAGAGTTTGTTGCGTGTGTGTGTGTGTGTTAGAATCCATATTGTGTGGATTTGCCATGCACAAAAGCCAAGGAAAAAAAAGACGGAAACTTGCCTAAGACGGAAAATGCAAATATTCTCTACTAAAACAAGTTATAAATGCCAGAAAAGTGGTGAAGCGTCAACCTCTAAAAGATGAAAATCTTAAGAGATGTGAAAAAGAAGACTATCCCATCCAGTCTGACTTTCACAAGTTCACACACACATGCATATCCACACATACATCTATGCATATTTACACATGCATATACATACACATATATACTCCTGTATATACATATACATTTGCACACAAGTAAAGACACATGTATGTACCCATCCATACACATGTACACACATTCACATGTGCATATGCATACATGCATGTGTATATACATGTGCACATATATACATGCACTTACACGCACGTGCACATGTGCACATATACATACAAAAACAGGTAAGCCTTGGACCACTAAACCAAAATAAACCCAATGCAGAGAAAAGCTGTGATCTGCATGAGAAAGATCACAGCCCTGACAAGCCCTGTGCGGATCTGCTCTGATTCAGAAGGAATCTCCATGAGATGGAATGAATTCATTGGCAAGTGGAGAAGTGGACATGTATTTCTTACTGCACTCTTCAGAAAGTAAAGAAATTTGCTGAAGGTCCATGATTGCCAGCAGGTGCATTGCTAACAGGGCAAGTAGGTATTGGTTGGACCAGGTGGTGACAGAGAAGACTGAAGCCTGACAATTTTGAACGACAGTTCAGCTGCTCAGTTCATTAACTTTCTCACTGATGGAGTCAAGGCATTTGCACCATCAGCAAGAGTTGAGATTGTATGAAGTATTGAATCTGGGAGTATACACATTACAAGCATGCATCATTAAAACCCTTTCACATTCCTTTTCCCCTACTGAAAACAGTTTATTTTTATTCCCTCGCTCCATCCCTCAATTATCTGCCTAATTTTTGTTTCTTCATTTTGTTGACAAATGTGCTGTCTGCAAGATACGTTGGTTAAAATAGATGTGCTAAGATGGTAAAAAGGCTGGTAACTTATCAGAAGGGCTTGCTTTCTTTGAAAAAGTCTTAATCCATTCTCCTCTGGTTGATTCCAATCTCCTCCTTTTCCACTAACTGGGGAAGGTAGCTGGGTTCCTCATTCTGTCCCTCTGGCTCCCCTGTTCACTCTCAGTCCTGGTCTCCTTCTGTTCCCAACTCTAGGCTCAGATGGAGATTTTCAGCTGGAGCTCCTGCGCCTCACACAAAGGAGGTATCAATGAGCATCTCTAGCACTTCTCCAGTACCAGCCACTCGAAGGGAGAAAGATGGGCAATTTCTATCATCTTGAAAATTCAGTGGAGGGTCCATTGGAAGACTCATTTTCATTGATTCAGAGCCGACTCTACTCAATGGCAATGAGTAAGTGAGTGAGTCCTTGTCTTGAGACCATGTCCATGGAGAATTTCAGTATTTGGCTGCAGGTGCACTTCTACACTAACTTGTTCGTTACTCAACCAACAACCACTAATCCAACATATGCTTCATAAGTATAGAAGATATTAATCCAAACAACATTAGCCCCTGCACTCACATTGTTAAATGTCTAATAGGGAAAATAAATTACTTTAGATAATTCTCATACAAGACAAAAGGTGAAAAGAACTATAAGATAAATAACTTGGGGAGGGCTTGAAATGTTTGCTGCAGAGGATCAAAGACTATAGCCTTCAACAGGGATTACATCTCAATATCAAGAAAACAAAACCCCTCACCCCTGGACCAGTAGGCAACTTCATGATAGAGAAAAAAATACAATTTGTCTTTATCTTCTTTGGATAAACCACAAACACCCTTAGCACCAGCAGCCAGAAATCAAAAGACTTACTGAATCAAGAAGATCTGCTTTCAGGGAGTCATTTTGAAGACTAAGGCACAGTTGATCCAAGCCATGATCTTTTCAATTACTTGCAATTTCTATGTATCTGAAAGTTGGACTATGAATAGGATGACAGAAGAATTGCTGTCTCTGAGTGGTGGTGCTGAGGAAGAGTGCTGAACATCGCATGGACTGCTAAAAGGACAAACAAGTATGTTTTGGAAAAGGTGCAGCCAGAGTGCTTCTTGATAGGGAAATTTGTCTACCATACTTTGGGCAGGTTGTTAGGAGGAGGTGGTCCTTACGAAAGGACATTGTGCTTGGAAAGCTAAAGGGTCAGGGAAACAGAGGAAGACCTCAACAAGATAGAATGACACAAGAACTCTAGCGGTGGACTCAGGTGTGTCAGAGATGATGAGGATCCTGGCACAGGATAGGGCAGGGTTCAGATCAATTGGTCATAAAATCACTATAAGTCTTAGTCAACTTGAAGCCACTTAACAACAACAGGAAGATGCAGGATGGGAGCAAACCTTTCTGGGGTCATGAAGGAGAACATCATGGGTGTGGCTTACATGCCAGAGTCCCCGAGGGTGTGAGACCTCAGAGATGAAGGGGAGGCATTCTGACAACAGATGATCCATGAGCAAAGGCAAGGAGTCACACAAGTGTGTAGGGTCAGTTCAGGACACAAAAATCAAGTGGTCTTGTCTGGCAGGAATACAAAATACCTGAAGAGAAGGAAATGGAGGGGAGGGAGTTGGCCTTGGTTAGAAGATAATTGAGTTACCAAACACAGGAAGTTCCTTAGGTGACCAGTCATCATCTGCGGCAGTAATAAACCATCACTGCACCCTTCCTAACATAATACCTCAATGTATTTGTCAAGCTCTGATTGACCACTTAGTTCTTCACTGATATTTCTGCAGTAATAAAGCTGAAGAATGTTCTGGTATATAAAATGCTACATAAAATCATGCTATTTAGTTGGAATAAAATCCTAGAAGAATTGGAATAAAATCCTAGAAGAATTTCAGTGCAGCTTCTTAACACTAGGATACACCAAGAAGGATAGGTGGGCCATATATAAAATGTGTATCCTCTCTCACTTTATATGTGTTTTAAGTGTGGATCGATGGGCAATCTCCTCCTGTGTGGTTTACAGCCTCTGTAAAGCCACTGGAGGGTCAGCTATGAATTGGTTCTGACTTGACAGCAATGGACCATAAATATAGTAACCTAGGATAGATATTCCACAGGTAAAGAAGGAGAGGGTACAGCCCAACACATGGCAGTCACTTTTAAATCTTTGCTGATCTCAAAGAACAAAAACAATTACAGAACTGGCTCTAATTTTCATATCCATGATTACAGAAGATGCTAAGTATTTTTAGCAAATACTGTGACCACCTCTCAAAGCACAGCAAAGTTTTTCAAAATATATTAGTGGCCATATAGGGAACTCTATCCTATAAGGAACAATCCTGAAGGCACGCAGTTCAAGGCCACCAGCCGCTCTGTGGAAGAAGGCCGGGCAATCTCCTCCTGCGTGGTTAACTGCCTGTGAAAACCCACCGGAGGGTCAGCTATGGATCAGTTCCAACAGTATACAACAACAGGAATAAGTGGCCATATAGTCAAAAGAGAAAACTCTTTAAAATTGGATTTTACTAGTCAGAAGTGAACAAAGAACACGCTAGACTTCTTTTCCTTGTGCTTCCTGAAATGAGATTGTAAAACTATCGATCTCAAAGCTACATCTCCAGGAAAACAGAAGGAGGTGGCCTGCTGTCCCCATTGATTGCATCCACCCTTGTTTGCGCTTTGACTGGGAACAGCTGGGCTCTGAAAATTGGCCAAGCGGTAATGCATTGTACCAGAACCCAGCCCTATGCCTCATCTTCGGCTCTGAACCTTGACCTCCTCTGCTTCCAGTTCTTTGAAGCCTCATTAAAATTTATTCCCCTCTGAAGGCATGTATCATATTTTGCTTGGAACACGTGCTTATCTTTTTCCCATTACTAGATTCTAAATTCATATGAATGCCAGTTTCCACGGTCTCAGTCCAGTGTACCTCTTACAATACCTAACATGATTATCATTAGTACCTTTTAATATCAATAAATTTGATTTAAAGTTAAGATATTCTGTCCTTTTCTTAAAGATATCTTTTTTGTCATTGAGACATTTTATCCCTAAAAAAAAAAACCTCAATAGCAAAACTAAATCTCAAAAAATATGCTATCCAATTAAATAACTCTATTAATCAAATACTGTCTTTAAATGTAAGTCACATCCTAAAACGATGTTTCCTATTTCCCAGAGACACTTTATTTCATGGATCAGCTGTAATCGAGTTCTTAAATAGTTTTATATCCTAGTAGATACACGTGAGTACCTATTTCTCATAACAAATTAACTAGAATTTGACCTTTTTGATAATTTTTGAAAATTCTTGAATGACTTGTTATGCATTTAAAATGTTTTTTAAGCTGCAGATTAAGAAATTTCCTAAAAATAGGTCGTTTTCTCTCTCTACTGAAAAGCTTCAGCTATGCTAAGTGGAAGGTTGCTGGAACAGAACCTTAATAGCATTCTTAGCCAAGGAACAGTTAGTTACCAGCTGACTAGACATTGATTTAATGTTCCATCATTTCCATGGTTCAATCATGCCCACCATGGTGAATCGGTTGGAGCATCCTCAATGAACCACTAAATGAGCAATTTCCCCCACCAAACGGCTATGTTTCGTGTATGGCAGAGACAGACACACATAACTTCTCACAACGTGAGGACCAAATGCAGAATTGATTTACCTTAGCTTATCTAGCCTTGTTCTGCTTTCAGTAATGCCTTGTCCATCTAATTGGCACTCACGAGGCACCAGCTTTTTGTTTAAATATTTGGGTATGTGATGTATCTCTGCCGGAGGTCAGGGACCATCTCCTCTACACTTTATCATTTTCAAGCACACATACTGGGTGATCAATAAATTATTTGTCAAATGAAAAGCATGTGAACACAGAAGAGGGTCCAAGGTTGCTATGCATCTATAGCTTTCAACCCCAGGGGGCCATTAGAATTGCCAGGGAATCTCTGTGAAAAATATCAGGAGCTAACCCCAAAAATACAAATTTAATTGGATGTGAAATAGGATCCGAGGAAGATGTTCAGATTTTCAGATGCTTCAAAGGTAACTCCAATGGACACCCAGGAGTAAGAAGCAAAGATAACAGAATAAATTCTATCCTTTTACTTCCTCTTCTTAGCAGCAGCTATAAAAGCATGGTTTTATGGTCAACAGAATCATCACATGACAACTCAAAACCATGTTGCCATCAAGTTGGAGCTGGCTGATGACTGACTTTCCAGTCAGTTCTTAGAAGCTGTTAAATAGGAGATTATCCATCTTTTGCCCTTGGATGGATTTGAACCATAAACCTTTAGGTTGGCAGTGCAACTCTCTACCCACTAAACCACCAGAGCAACTTATTAGAGATGCAAATTATCAGGCCCCTCACCAGAGCTACAGAATCAGAAACTGTTACTGGAGGCCAAAGATTTGTGTTTTAACAAGTTTTCTAGGTGAATTATAGTCCCTGGATTGTGCAATTTGACTACACTTGACTGCTAACCTCAAGGTTGGTAGTGGCACATGGGAAGAAAGGTGGAGTGCTCTACTTTGGTAACAATTTCGGCCCAGGAAATCTTACAGTTCTGCTGTGTAACACACAGTGTAACCATGAATCACTATCAACTTGACAGGAATGGATTTCATTTGTATACCAATGTTGAGCGTGTCTTAGAGAAGCAAATGTCCAGTGTATATAACATATGCTTCAGGAAATAAATCTTTGGTCTGTAATTTTTCTTAACTATTGTGGTGTTTTATTTTGTTGTGTTTTTTTTTTTTAAGATTCCTGGTAGTTCGGTTACTCAGCTACTAATTGCAAGATTGGAAGTTCAGATCTACCAGCTGCTCCCGTTAACAGATCCAATAGTCAACTTCCATGAAGGTTTACAGCCTTGGAAAGCCTTATGGGACAATTCTACTCTGTCTTACAGGGTTGCTATGGGCTTGGTTTGGGATTTGCATGACCTGAAAGAAAGCGAATTTCCACATTAAAAAAAATACTCTGTTAAGACCAAACAGTGGACAGCATTTCCTATGCAGAGATGCTTGGCTAAGATGAGGGAACCAGCCACATGTTATCAGCACCTGTCTCCATTGCTCTATGCTTTGCGGTGGCTTGGGTAAGAGACTTGTTACTCAACTTCACTTCCAACTCATTGTAAAATCAAAGGCAGCAGGAACTTCAAACCACGGGCCCAATGTATAGCTGTTTGCAGGGCTTCCTTAGAAGCAGGGGTCAGAGCTAGGCATGCCCCTTCCCTCTCAATCATGGCATTGTGAACACAGATGTGGACACCCTCAGTGTGTTTTCCAAAATGACTTCTTCCTCAAGTGCTCAGCACTGCATTCAACAAAGGCTTGGAGGGTGAGGGGTGAGAGGGATATTGGCGGTTGGTGGTAGCAAGGGGGAAGTGACACAGGGAAACTTGGGACTTGGTGGTGACAGTAGAGGCAGCGGCTGGCAGCACGTGATGTGGTGGACAGTGATTCTGGCTACAACACTGTCACATACTCCCATGACAAGTGTCTTGCCACATCTTTATCTAGGTTCCACTAACAGGACAGGTATATTAGGATGGTTGGTTTTCAAGCACATTTCTCCAAGTGAGGTCCCTGCACTAGCTGCATCAGAATCACCAGGCAGGCTTGCTAGAGCTATAGCTTCCTGAACTCCACCCCAAACCTACTGAGTCAGCAGACTGAAAACCATTAAACAACTCCGATACAGGTGGGCATGGAGCTCTTACTGTCAGAAAGCTGCCCAAGCATAATTTCTATTATCTTGAGGAACTTAATTTGCAGATCTTTACATGGGGTGTTAAGGAACTTCACATTTCAAATTAACACCCCATGTAAAGATCTGCAAATTAAGTCTTTTACAAAGAGGAATTAACCTTAAGTATTATTGTTGTTTGCTATTGCGCTGGACCCAACTCATGGCTGACTCTCCAGTGGATTTTCAGAGACAGTCAATTGCGTGAGAGGAGATTGCCTAGCCTTCTCCCATAGAACAGTTGGTGGATTTGAACCATGTGCCTTTGGGACAACAGCACAGCTCCTTAGTACTAGGCCGGTAGTACTAACGTGTGCCTGATTCAAGTCATGCATGGTCTTTTAAATCACTTACTAAACATCTGAGACCTGAACAAAGAATAAGGAGGAAAGAAGAACTGATGATTTTGAGTTGTGGTGTTACTCAAGAGCACTGAATATTGCATGGACTGCCAAAACAACAAACAGATATGTCTTTGAGAAAATGCAGCCAGGGTGCTCCTTGGAGGCAGAGATAGTAAAGCTTCATCTTACTTACTCTGAGCATGTTTCTAGGATAGGCTATTCCTTCGAAAGGGATACTGTGCTTGGAAAGGTGGAAGCATCAGCAAAAGAGAGGAAGACCCTCAGGGACATAAATTGACACAGTGACTGCAGCAACGAGCTCAGATGTTTCAGAAATTATGAGGATGACTCAGCAAGATGAACTGGCACGGTGACTGTAGCAATAGGCTCATGTTTCAGACATTATGAGGATGACAAAGGGTAGGACAGGATTCAGATCAGTTGTTCATAGGGTCACTGTGAGTCAAACTCGACTCGATGGCACCACGACCACCAACATTAGGAGTACTTTGTCTTGCATACTTTGGGCATGTTGTGAGGAGGGGTCAGCCCTTAAGAAAAAGACATCATTAAGGGAAATGTAGAAGGTGAAAGAGAAGACGACCCTCAACAAGGTAGATTGACACAGTGACTATAACAATGGGCTGGGGCATATTTGAAATGGAAAGGATGGTTCAAGATAGGACAGGGTCCAAATCTATTAGGGTTAGTATGAGACATAACCAAGTCGACAGCACCTAACAACAATAGTTAGCTGTATTTCTGTACGTCCAGATGAACCTACCCAGAAAGACATGGAGATCTACTTCCCAAAAACTATCCACTGAAAATTCCACAGAGCACATTTCTACTGTGCCACACGTGGCGTTACTATGAGTCAGAGTCACCCAGGCAAAGAGGTTTACTGTGTGATGCTCTGTTGTATTGTATTTGGAGGAGGAGTGATAGAAGTGGTAGCAATAAAACAAACACATGGGAATTTACTAAATTAATATAAGGAGCAACAAAAGGAGGGATATATTCAAGAAAGATGAAAACTCAAGATTCCAAAAATGGGGAAAGAGGTGATATTTCAGATTTACTTAATAACTTTTCCCTGATATAGGAATATATGCATAACTGGTTTCAGTTCTTTGGAGACACTGAGATGGTTCTTGAAGGAATGGAGAAAATGTCCACAGATGGAGAGGAAGAGGAACAGGATTCTAGGTCAGAGACAGCATTAACAGAGACATGTATTTGACAACTATTTCTACCATTTCTGGAATGTGCTCTCTGAGTAAGACTCTTTTAATGCCTTGGAGTTAGAAACCTGGATTTCCTTTTAGGTTCTTGTTCTTGGATGTCATCAAGTTATTTTCAACCCATAGCGACCTCTGGTGGTATAGGCAGCAAAGGGATTGGTGCCGCTGTCTCAAAGGGAGCACCCTCCTGATGGTTCTAATCCACCTTCAGCTTCATGGGAGTAAAATGGGCAATCTCCTCCTGTGTGGTTTATAGCCTCTCCACTGGAGAGGTAGATTCCAACTCAAGAGCAATGAGCTCGAGTTTTGAGAAAAAATAAATAAAAACATAAATGTTGTTGTTATGTGCCGTCGAGTCGTTTGCAACTCATAGCGACCCTATGTACAACAGCCCTAAACCCTGCT
>NW_006399893.1:120189-147870 GCF_000299155.1 Elephantulus edwardii | reverse complement strand
ATATATATGTAAAATTAACAAGTTTTTTGTTGTTATTCAACATTGAATGGACTCTGATTTGTGGAGAACACCTCACCCCACAAAAAAAACAAACAAAAAACTGCTGGCTCCTGTGCCATACTGATGATTATTGGTTTGCCTGAGTCCATTATTGCTAGATATTTTGAGTATCTTCCCACCTGGAGGGAGGTCCTCTTCCAGCACTTTATGTGGCTGTTGTGATGTCATAGTTGGCCTGGCTTTTCACTAGTAAATTTTTGGATGTAGACCACCAGGCCTTTCCTCCTAGTCTCTCTTAGTCTGGAAGCTCCACTGACCTCTGTCCACTGGTATTTGACATGCCAGTGGCAAAGTTTCCAGCCTCACAGTAATAAGAAAAACACAATGGTAGGACACACTGGAAGGTTAATAAAATGTGAATATATGAGACTTCATCTCATATACTTTGGGCATGTTATGAGGAGCTAGTCCCTGGAGGACATCATGCTTGGTAAAACAAAGGTGCAGAGAAGAGGATGGTTCAACCAAAGGGACCAACACATTGGCTGCCACAGTGGGCTCAAGCACATCAGAGATTGTGAGGACAGAACAGGACAGGGAGTGTCTCCTGGTAGGGTGGCTGTGAGTCAGAGCTGATTCAGCCACCAACCACACCTAACAACATACCATGGATGGAGGAGGAAGCAGGTAGGCTCTGTTTTTCCTCTAAAAATTCTTTCAACTTTGCTGTGTGTTCAATATGTGTCTTAATAAAATAGGGGGCATGTTCTGCTTCCACAGGTCATAAGATCTTGAGCAAGTCTCTAACTTGCCTGGGCTTTATTTACTTTCCTCAGCTGTGAAGGGAGTTTAACTTCCTCATCTCCAAGGTCCCTTCTGAAGGTTCCCAAACGCTCTTACCCTTTCTGACCAGGGACATAAGGGCTACTACTTCTGTGACTTGGCCCTGTAACCCCTTAGCACTTAGGTCTGCTAATTAAAGTAGTTAATCTTAGAGCATGGCAGGTTGACCCAACCCAGACACGGACTGAGTTACACTGTCGCCTGTGGTTCTAGAGCAGGTGCCCGCCCAGTCAGACCTTGAAATTTGTTTTGAGAATGACCACCTGTTACTGTGATTGTGTGGCTGTTTTCCTGGCTTATGGGATTTGCCTCCAGCTGCTGTTCTCAGGCTCGAGCACATTTCCTCTAGGAATCGCCCAGCTCCCTGGTCCTAAATGTAGCATTTGTGTGCAGGGGCCTTCCAGAGACTGACTCAACTGTGCAAATGTGAGTCGTCTCTCAGAGTCACGTGCAGACTTGGGGAACAGATTTTGAAGGTAGAAGAAAGAATCTCCTCTTGAGTTTTTTGTTACAGATAATCACCTCTTCGGATCTGACTCCAGGGAGGAGCTGGAGGGCAGGATTTATCTTTGCTCCTCCATTGCTCTTTTCCTGCAAGGAGAAGGCAGTGTGTCCTCACATGCTGAGTCAGCACTTGCTAGGCAGTCAGCGCTTCACTTAAAATCCTGGAGCCCATAAAATTTTACTGCAAGGTGAAATTTGTCAAAGACTCAATTTTTCTCTGATAGTTTGAAGAGAGTGATGGAATTTTGGAACTGGGATAGACCTTAGTGATTAACTAGTCCAACCTTTCCTTTTAAAACTGAGGCAAGTGAAGCTCTGTGACATTATTATAAAAAAGCCTTGATCGAGGTCATAAACTTTGGCAAGGGCAGACTTAGAAATCCCCTTAGAGTACAGAGGAGTTCATTTGTGTAAAGGGAGAAATAATAAAGTTGAAGAAGCTGTGCTGCTCTGCTTATGAATATCACGTTATATTATTTTAAAAATATCACTGTACTTTTTTTTTTTGCTTTTGCTTTTGCTGTATAACAAGGCAGCTTAGTGTTAAGGAGCTGCATTGTCAATCTAAAGGCACTCAGTTCGAATCTACCAGCTGCTCTGTGGGAGAAAGATGAGCTGAATCCTCCCTTATCTCATCCTGTGCCATTTACAGCCTCTGAAAACCGCTGGAGGGTCAGCTCTGTGTTGCTTCTAACTCAACTTCACAGAACAACAAATATAACAAGATACTAAGTATCCTCAAACAGTAATTTGTTATTATCTCTTACTGTTCTGAGAAAAAGACCCTCAGACCCAGTTCTCCCTGAGGGTCTTGCATGTAACTGCAGTTGTAGTCACATGGTGCTGGGGCTGGTCATCCAAATGACTTTTTCTTTGGCATGTTTGATGCCTGAACCTGGATTGCTGGAGTGACTGTGAGTGAACCAGACAGCTTCCCCCCGAGGGACTAGCTTGTGCTTCCCCACAGCATGGTGTTCCCATGGGGTCAGCTTTCTTACGCAGCAGTGAACTCCCCCAGAACAAGCATTCCAAGTGGACATTGCAAGGCCTCTTATGAGCTGGCTTGAAAGTCAAGCAGCAATACCTCTGCTATATTGCTTACACACTAGGTGCAGATACAGGGGAAACCAGCTGTCATTGAGTCAGCTCCAACTCGTGGTGGCCCCACGCTGGCAGGACGGAGGTGGACCCCACAGGGTTGGCAGTGCCTGGGTTTTGGAAGTAGGGTATAGTGCCTTTTTTTTCAAGGTACCTCTGGGTCCATTCTAACTAACTTCCAGTCTTTCAAGTAACAGCTAAGCATGTTAACCATTTACTGAGACCATCCAGAAACTCCAGAAGCAAAGGAAGAAGATGGTAAGAGGGCGTGAATAGCAAGAGACATACATGGGCCCTTGGGAGGCATTTTTGAAGACTGCCTACTGCACAAGATAGAACTATTACTTTTTACAATAAAATAGAAGAGTATTAAAATCATCCTAAAACCTGCGGCTTAACAACTCTATGGATTAAGAAACCGTGGTACATTCACATGATGGAATACTTTCTACGCATCACTCAGGAGAAATTATTTTGAAAATTACTACATCATTTAGAGAGACTGAAGAGTATTATGCTGAGTAAACTAACTCAGTCTCATAAGGACAAATACTGCATAAGACCATTCTTGTAAAAATAGAAGGATAACTAGTAAAATGTTTATAAGTGTCCAAATGGGGAAGGATGTGTGAAGGTGGGCAGGGGAAAATCACAGGGTCGCCCAATTTGGTGGGTGGAGGGAAGGGGTAAAGAAAATGGGAAAGATCCAGTGGGGACCTGAAAAGACAAGAGTAATGATGGGCATAGTTTAATGGGGATTAACTTTATAAACACAATGTATGGGTATGATCGTATGAAACACAATGTGAATGAAGGGAAGTGTGAAGCATACATACCCACAACAAGCAGACGTATGGCTTGTACCAGAGGAATGAGCATAGATAGGAGGAAGAGCTCAGAGTCTGAAACTTTCTGATTCATAAGCCATGGAATCTCAGGCTAGCCATTTCATTAGAGTCTGAGTTTCAACATGTATCTAATTGGTATAACACACTTCAAAGTATTAACTCTCCAAACTAAATAAATAATGAGTGTTAAGCTCTTTCTACCAAATAGTTGCTCATAACACTTTAGTCCTTTTCTCTCTCAGATCCCTTTGGATTCAAGGTTCTAGCCAGATAATCACTGAATAAATGTTTGAGTATCTCTGATAGACATGTTCTGTGCCAAGGGTCCGTAACACAAATGCTGACAAGTCATGTTCCTTCTTTTAAAGAGTTCATACTCTGATGTATGAGACAAAAATATAAACATGAAACCTTTTGTGTTGTTGAGTACCATCAAGTCAGAATAAACCTGTAGCTGACTACCCAGTGGGTTTTCAGAGGCAATAAATTATATAAGGGAAAGCTGTCATTTTTTCTTCTGCAGAGTGGCTGGTGGACTTGAACCACACGGCTTAGCTATGGCAGCACAGTTCTTTACCACTAAACCACCAGAGCTCCCTAAAGCTACAACTTACCAAGACAGGACAAGAGCATTTCAGGAAAAGAGAACAGCAAGTGCAAAGGCCCAGATGTGGGAACAAGCAAGGTTCAAGCGGCAGGACTATGAATGAGAAGCAGAGTGATAAGAAATGGGGCTGGAGAAGCTGACAGGACCAGAGAACACAGGACTGTGCAGGTGATGAAGAGTTCACATTATGAAGTAAGCCTATGGCTGTGTTGTTGTTATGTACCAGTGAGTTTGAGCTGACCCACAGTTGACCCTCCAACAGGTTTTCAGAGGCAGTAAATAGCACCATAAAACAGAGAAGGAAAACAGGAAAGTAATGTCATTTACAACAGTGAACCACAAATTGAGACACTTGGGAATAAATCTAACTAGAGATACAAAACATCTTTATAAAGAAAATGACAAAACACTAATGAGATCTAATTAAATGGGAAAAAATGTGCCTTGTTCATGGATAGGAAGACTCAATATGATAAAAATGACAGTCTTACCAAAAGCAATCCACATGCTCAGTGCAATTCCAATACAGATATAAAATTCATTTTTCAAAGAGATAGGAAAAGCAATAGGCAAGGTTATTTGGAGAGGAAGGAGATCCAGAATAAACAAAACCCTTCCAAAAACCAAAAATTAAGTGGAAGACATAGCATTCCCTGATCTCAAACTTACTACACAGTTGTAATAACGAAATCAGCATGGTACTGGTTCAATGAAAGGTACATAGACCAATGGAACAGAATCAATAACTCTTAAAGTAACCTATCTACCTATAGCCTACTGGTATTTAACAAGGAAACAAACGCTATCAAATGGGGAAATGACAACCTCTTCAACAAATGGTGCTGGCAAAACTGGATTGCTAGCTGTAAAAAAACTGAAACAAGATCCACATCTCACACTATAGACAAAAATAAATTCAAGGTGGACAAGAGGCCTTGGTGTAAAGTCCAAAACCATAAAGATTGTAAGAGACAAAATGGGACCAAAGTTAGAAGGCCTAGCCCTATGGTTTAAATAGGCTGGCAAATACAGCCCGAAACCTACAACCAAGAGAGGACCACACTGATGAATGGGACCTTCTAAAGATTAAGTCCCTGTGTACATCAAGAGCTTTTTCCAATAGGGTGAAAAGAAAACCTACAGACTGGGAAAATCATTTGACAATGCCATCTCAGACAAGGTTCTCAAAACGAAAGTTTACAGAATACTCCAGGGCTTTCATAAGAAAAGGACTGATAACTCAATTACAAAATGGGCAGAAGGACACTAGGATGACCAACAGACACTCAAAGAAATGCTCAAAATTACTGGTAATAAGAGAGATGCAAAAATCAAAACCACAATGATGTACTATTTCACCCCAATAGCACTGGCAAAGTTTAACAGGACAATAAGCAGTAATTGTTAGGAAGGATGTGAAGAGATTGGAACTGTCATACACTGTTGGTGAGATTGTAACATGGTCCAACCACTCTAGAAGGCAATTTGGCATTTTCTCAAAAAGCTGAACATAGAAACACTGTATGACTCAGCTATTCCACTGCTAGGAATATATTCCAAGGAAAATAGAACTGAGACACCAACAGATTTGTACATTAATGTTCATTGCAGCATTACTCACCATTGCAAGAACATGGAAACAGCCCAAATGTCCATCAACAAATGACTGGATTGAGAAATGATGGTGCATTCACATGATGGAATGCTATGCAGCACTCAGGGGCAGATTTTGAAAAATAGTATGTAACATGGGAAAGCATTATGTTGAATAGACTCTGTCTCATAAGGACAAATATTGCATAAGATCATTATTGTAAAAACAGAAGGATATCTACTAGGATGTGTATAAATGTCCAAAGAGAGAAGGGGAAGGAGAAGGGAAGATGAAGGGGAATGGGAGACCTCATGGGGGTGGGGGGTGGAATTTACAACTCAGAAGGTCATCAGGAATGGGAACCTACTTAAAGGAGTCGGCTTGATTTTGGTTGTTCTAAGAGTCCTAATAAATGTTGGATGCTAATGAAAAGGTTGGAGGTTCAACTCTATTAGCCGCTCTATTGGAGAAAAAAATCTGTCAATCTACTCCCATAAAAACAAGAGCCTAGGAAACCAGACAGTTCTCTGTCCTTAAGGTTAAAAAGACTGTTGCCCAAAGCAGGTAACTAAAATAATAATTCTCTCAGCAGCTTCTTTAGAAGCAGCTGCGGTAGATTTCCAAAGTATGGTCACAACTTAGCATTGCTGATTTATCTTTGCTTCTTGCCTCCAACTTTCCCTGCCTGCAAAATTAGTTACTGTTTCCATGACCTTCTTAACTTTCTATGGCTCCCTATGTCTATAACCCACTGGCAGAGCTCAGAGCTGCCACTGCCTGCATTGAACCATCTCTCCAGGCCCTATTCCCTTCACTGCTGAGTGAGGTGGCCTGCAGAGATGAGACAGAAGGAAACTAAAGGCAGATGGGCAAAGAGAACATTGCAGAGGTCTATTTGCCCCCACACCATTGCCTACAGACCATCTATGACAATATAGCCACCCTCTCTCAACTGCTGGGACCAGGGGTGGGAACTCAATAGTTTTACATTCATTAAATTCCATACTGCTTTTTCATTTAAGGAATGAATAATCTTAGACTACATCTAGAAGTTAACACAGTTTTAAAAAACACAGCTAAAACAGAGTTTTAAAAAAATGTTACATAAAATCAGATGTATCTTTGTGTAAACTTCTGTGTCACACGAGAGGGCCCTTGTTTGTTACCATAAACATGTGTTTCCCCAAAATTTCCTGTTTTTTAGGTGTTTCGTGATTTGAAAATGTTGTCTGGGGAAGGAAAGTCGCACATTATTGAAGCTGTAAACAATAGAATGACTATGGCTTTAATCCTTTGAATAAGGCTTTGTTTCCCATTGACCAAAAACTTCCTGGAGGAAGGAAAGCTAGGAACTTTCAGGAAGGATTTGTATTTTCTTTTCCAACAGCTTTGTGGAGGGTGAAAATCATTTGGAAACTCCTGGTGAATGGGCACCAGAGCGCACAGCCAGCCGGGTGCAAGCTGCTGACCAAGGCTCCCTCCCTCCTTCCAAAGACTTCCTGCTCCCCACCCCCATGCCAACTGTGTTTTGTTATTGTTACACTGACACTAACAGACGTTCATCCTGTGCCTGCATTTCAATTCTTCCTAGGATGGGACTAGGAACAGGTGCACACAGAGTTTATCCAAGTTTATTTATGTGGATCAAAAATGTTTCCCCCCTGCAAAAAAAAATAAAAATAAAAAGCATTTCCCCAGATACAATACTTACATAATGTGATGAGCATAGCTGAGGCCACAGAATAGTGCACGTAAGGGATGTTCAAATGGCAAATGTGTTGTTTTATATACACGTACACCCTACAATAAAAAAAAAATTCTGTACTCAATTCCACTAATCCTGTTGTATACTCCATAATTTATGGGTTACCTGTTAATTAAGAATATATTATAATAATAGTGGCAAAAATAGTCATTCATCGAACTTGCAAATACTTGCAATTTTCCAAGGGGCTATATTTTCCTGGCTTTGCTAGTTTCCCCCACAAGCATTTTCCCTAAGAATATATTGAGCTCAATTAGCTGGATCCTTCTTACAATATGAGGGGATCCACGGATGAGAGTTTAACCCCTTGAGTGCTGAAGTGGTCATTCTTGCTTTGTGTGGATTTCTTGCCTGAGGCATAAATTATGGAGCCCCTTGCACTGGCTGTCAGGCCCTATTGCAGAAGCTAAAGGGACTTCTTGGACACCTGCCCCTTCCATGTTTCTGAATGATATCATCCTCATTTAGTAATCCCCACTGAATGAAGAAAACCACACCTCCCCTTACGGCCATCAGCCCTCAGGGTTTTTGCCTCAGGTATGTTTCTGGGGCATGTCATCTAAATATTAGTCATCTGGAGAATTCTTTCAGGTAGCAAACCCCAATTATAGTTCTGCTTCATAAGTAGCTTGCCAGAGACAGAAGGTGCAGCTGAGGTTAAGCTTGAGTCTTTGTTAGCTGTAATTAGAGAAGGTAACACCCCTCCAGTTGCATGTTCAGAAGCCTTACAGCATTACCTGTGCCCAATAGGAAAAGCCAGCCTCCCCCCTCTATCAGTGACACACAGGGGACCAGAGGCAGGTTATTGGCTGGAGACAGGATCCATTCTCAGTGCTTTCCAGAGCTGTATGGGCTTTGTCCTAATGCGGGGAAGGCCTCCAAGTTACTCTCAGAAAAAGATTTAAAAGGATGCTTTGGTATTAGGGTTTTTAGTCTTCCTTCCAATGACAGACTCCTTTATCAATGGCTTATTGAGAATTATCTCCCTCCTAAACATGCACATCTGTGTTGACACATACAGTGCTGCACACAGTATCAAGGGGTCCAAGGATTCTTAGAGACCTGCATACATCAAACCAAGAAGATTCACTTGAGTTGTAGTTTAAAAACTCATCAGTCGCATGTAAGATGGTAGAGAAGACAGCACTTGTCTAAACAGCCTGGTTGTCTATTTGCTGTTGATTGTAGTTATCATCAAGTCAGCTTGTACCTCAAGGCAGTCATGCCTACAGAATCATCGTTACCCCATCCTGCATTATGCCCACGACTGGCTGCTGATCACACCACTGTGATCCATAGAGCTTTCCAGAAGTAGCTCTCCAAGTCTTTCTTCCTACTCCATCTTATTCTGGATGCTCTGCTGGATCCTGTTCAGCATCGTAGCAACATGCAAGTCTCCACTAGCAGGTAACTGGGAGCTGAACCTGAGGGGCACTGGCCAGGAGTTGAACCCAGGTCTCCTACCTGGAAGGTGAGCTTTCTACCATTGGACCCCGAAGAACATGAAACACCAGCTTTTCTACCATTGGACCCCAAGAACATGAAACATCAGCTTTACCCTTTACAATTCACAGAGTTTGGGATAGGCATATTAATAATCAAGAGATGTGCAGTATATTCTGTGTGCATCTTTGCTACCCTTTATGTTTATTTTACATATATCTCCAAAGGCTTTGCCTATAATTTTTTCCTACTACATGCAGTATATATGACCAACCCTTCTCACAGCTAAAAACACTGAGTTTCTTGAAATCACACAGCTCGTAAGTAGCAGTGGTGAGACTTTGACACAGAGCTACTACTTAATGTATCATGAAAACTAATACCTACTGAATTCATTTTTTTTCTTTGTCCCAGAGTTCTAGAGGCAGGCTGGGGCTACTTAAAATGTTTACCCCTTGCAGAGGCAGCTCTAGCCAGGAGGGACATGAAGGCACTGGTGCTGTCGGAAAGGGACACAGGGGAGCTCTTCTTAAAATAGCAAGGACAAGGCAAGCAAGGGGGATTTCCTGGGCTCCTCAGTTGGACTGGGTGCCACTACCTTCCCCTGCTTTTCTCCTGCAGTGGGAGGAGCAGTGAAGGGCTTCCAGCCTACCACCCCTCGCTTTCCTCTGTTACTCTGCTGCCCTCTGTGGTAGCTGCACAGATGCGGAGACCAAAGGAACACTCGGTCCTGCCCTGAACAGGGAAGAAAGCAAGGCATGACTTTTCTAAATGTACTTGATAGCTTGGGATGACCCCACTGCTATGCAGTCCATTCAAACTCTGTAGGACACAGGACAACTGCTTTCAGTCCCCGAGGCTGTACATCTTTAAGAAAGCTGACTGCTGTTTCTTTCTCCCATGGGGCAGCTCATGGGTGGGTACGGATTGCCAACCCTTTGGTTAGCCACTCTGCTCACTTACTCTATGGAGCTAAACTCTTCGCTGACCCCACAGTTACCAAGGATGTAAATTGCAGGGAAGGGGAAGGCGTATCTTTTTCCTCCAAAACACACAAATTTACAGAGGCGTGGCCTTTGAATTAGCTTCTCCATCAAGTGCTTTAACTACTAAACCACCTCTCAAACACTTTACCTTAGAGTTATACCCTTTCTCCAGAAGCTGGACTATACGAAAAATGTGGCAGCTGGATTGCAGGAAGCTCATCAATCAGCATTACACAGAAGACACTGCCTTGCAAAAAGTGAAGACGACTTATAGCTCTTACAGAAGAAGATCAAAGCCTGCAGCCTACAACACAGATTACCCCTTAACATCAAGGGGAAAAATCCTCAACACTGGACCAGTTGGCAGTATCACGATAAATGGAGAAAAGATTGAAGTTGTCAAGATTTCACTGTACTTGGACCTAAAATCAACATCCATGGTAGCAGCAGTTGGGAAATTAAAAGATGTGTTGCATTGGACAAATCTGCCAAGGAGCTTTTTTAAAAGGCTAAAAAACAAGGATGTCAGTTTAAAGGCTGATTCAAGCCATGTCATTTTCAATTGCTTTCTTTTTGCTGTTGTTAGGTACCTTAAAGTTGACTCTGACTCACAGCAGCCCTATTTATGAACAACAGATCTGAACCCTGTCCTATTCTGTGCCACTCTCCTCATCTCTGACACACTTGAGCCCATTGCTGCAGTCACTGTGTTAATCCATCTCATTGAGGGTCTTCTTCTCATTTGCTGAGCCTCTACCTTTCCAGAGCTCTGGTGACCTAGTGGTAAGAAGCTGCCCTGTCAACTTGAAGGCACTTGGTTTGAACCCATGAGCCGTCACTTATGATTCAGTTCTGACTCTACAGTATATAACAACCACAACCTTTCCAAGCATGATGTCCTTTTACAAGGAATAGCCTCTCCTAGTGACATGTCCAAAGTATGTGAGATGAAGTTTCGCCATCTTTGTCTCTAAGAATCACTCAATCTAAGACATTTATTCTTTTGGCAGTCCATGAGATATTTAGTACTCTTCTCCAACACCACAACTAAAAGCATCAACAAGGAAGATCAAAGAAGAAGAACTAATGCCCTTGCATTGTGTATTGGAGAAGAATAATGGATATACCATGGAACTCCAAATGAACAAAGAAATCTGTCTTGAAGAAGAGTGACCAGGGAACTCCTTGGAGGCAAGGATGGTAAAACTTCCTCTCACTTAGTTTGGGCGTGTTGTCAGACGGTGCCAGTCCTCAGAAAAGGACATCACGCTTAGAAAAATAGAGGGTTCATGAAAGAGAGGAAGTGCCTCAATGAGCCAGCTATACACGCTGATTGTCGCAATGAATTTGAGAATGCTAGGATTGTGCGAATGGGACAAGATAAAGTTATGATCTGTTATTCATAGGGTGGCTGTAAAATAGGAAGAAGAAGAATAGTACTTAGCTCACAGCAAGAACATGGAAACAGCACAAATACCCAATCACAATAGAATGTATTGAGAAATTATGGTACATTCACACAGTGGAATACTATGTAGCATGCAGGAGCAATGATTTTATAAATTACTGGCTAACATGGGAGAGCTGGAGAGCATTGTGCTAAGTGAACTAACTCGGTCTCATAAAGACAGATACTGTATAAGACCATTATTGTAGAAAGAGTGTGAGGATCCAAAGAGGGGAGAGGGGTGCTTAATCACAGGGTCACACAATTTTATGTGTGGAAGCAGGGGTGGGTAAAGGAAAGGGGAAAGATCTGATGTACAAAGCAGTGTAGATGAACTTTGTAAATAAAATAGTATAAAATTTTTAAAAAATTAAAGAGTAACTGTAAAGATTAAACATATTAAGGAAAAATAACTAGCACATCACAACTACTAAAAAACTGTTGATATTATTTGTCATCTTAATTGCTAACGAGTGTCCATAGAGTGACTCTATGTCCATAGAGTCAAAAGGTAACGTTAGATCAGGACTAGAAAAAGGCTTAACATTCTACCCTGTGCAGATGGCACAACCAGGAAGTAAGTTACACTTCCTTGCAGAAGTCTGCTGGGTAATGAGGCAAGCCGGATGGAGCCCCAGTATTCTAGCTGGATATTGTTGTATAGCAAACCATCTCAAAACGGAGTGGCTTAAAACAACTTATTATTCTTCTAATCCTGGGGGTTAATCAGGCAGTTCCTAGGTCTGGGCTTTGAGTATTGAATAGGGCTCTAAGTTGGCTGGAAGGTTCAAAATGGCGTGGTTCACATGCCAGCTGGAAAGTCAGTGGGAGCTGTTGGCTGGGCCCCTCAGCTCTCCTCCATGTGGCCTCTCCACATGGCTTCCTGGACTTCCTCACAGCATGGCAGCTGGTTCCCAGAAAGAACATTCCAAAACATGAAGGCAGAAGCCATGCAGTTCTTAAAGTCCAGCCTTGGAGGCTGCACATCATCATTTCTGCTACATTATAATAGTAAAAATAGGACAGCTTAGATTTTAAAAGGGTAAAAAATAGACTCTGCTTCTGGATGACAGAGTGGCATGGTCACACTGCAGAAGAGCATATGGGATGGGTGATATTGTTGCAGCCTTTGGAAACATGATCAAACCACAGCAAGGGAACAGTGGGAATTAAGGCATTCTTAACAACTTTGGATTGAATGACTCAATTAAGAAGACCAGTCTGACTTTAGATCAGTTACCAACTGAAATAAAGGAAAAATGGAACTAAATGTTTTGTGCTTAAAGGTGTAACTTGTTTTTACTTAAATAGTTTTATTGTTCAGAAAATGGTAAAATACACGTATATTCAGAACGATTAATCAGGATACAAAAAATACATTAGGTTATAGAAAATAACTGTTATCTGTATATTTCTGAAAGGAAAAATATTACAAGCCTTTTTCTTAAAGAAGAAAAGGCATATGATGAAATCCTATGCTCCCTAAATATTGACAATAATGAGTTTACAGTAAGAACGCAAAGGACACGATATAAATGGGAACGAAGTAAAAAGTGTTAAAAGGGAAACTTCATAATAGGAAATTGCAGACAATAAGAGACTACTCCTATAATTGCTATCCCTGACATTTTTGTTTTGATATAAGTGAAAGTTTACAGAGCAAATCTCTTTTCCATTCAACAATTCATAGACATTTTGTTTTTCTGAACTGGCTGAATTCCCTACAAAGTAGCGGCACTCACTCCACTTCCACCTTGTGTTTAAAGTTCCATCAGTCCTCCTTTCCTACACCATTCTGCCTTTTGCCTCTATCCTGGGCAATGCTGCCCTCTTTATCTCAAATGACTGTTCTAAGGAGTGTGTTCCTCCCAGGTGTCATTCACCTGATAGGTCTGCCTTTTGTCTAGAAAGCTGGGTGGTGGGAGGGAGTTCAACTCTAGGTTTAAAAGGTGACTTAGAGGCAAGGATGGCAAAGCTACATCTCATATAATTTGGTACCTGGGGAAGGGACATCTGAAATAGAGAGGAAGACCTTCAATGAGATGGTTTAAACAGTAACTGTAGCAATGGGCTCCAGTGTGTCCGAGATGATGAAGACAGTACAGGTTAGGACAGGGTTCACAGGGTCACTCACTATGAGTCATACTTGTATCAGCAGCACCTAACAACTACAGCAACAAAAAGATCACAGTCTTAGGCTTCAGGACCCCACTAGTCTCTATCAGATTGGTAAGCCTGGTCTTTTTTAAGATTCTGAGTTTTGTCCACATTTTCCTCTCATTCTATCCAAGACCTTCTACTGTGATCCCTTTAACTGGTCAGCAGCAGTAGCTGGGCACCATGTGGTTCTTATGGTCTCAGGCTCATAGAGGCGGAGGTTCACTTGATCCATCAGTCCTGTGCACTAAATAGCTTTGATGTTGTTTGTGAAGCTTGTGCTACTTCCTCCGGAAACAAAGGTGAAGAAATCTAATGATTGCTTCTCTCAGTGCAGCCATAATCAAAAACTTTCCTTCTTCTGTTCCTTGAAATAACAATTCTATGAGATACTAGTTAAGAAAATAACCAAATCATTTGAGACAAAGGACTAACTTCTAGCATACTGAAGGCGCTGAGGATTCCCGCAGTAAAGAAACCACTTTTACAGTATGTTAACTCCCCTAAAAAGAAAGAAACAGCCAGCCCTGTTGCCACCGTGCTGATTCTGACTTATTCTGACTCCGTGAGTGCCAAGGCAGAACTGTTCCCTGGGGCTTTCTCAGCTTCAGTCTTTACAGAAGTAAATCCTCAGGCCTCTCAACCACAGTACCACTGCGCAGGTTCAGACTGCTAACCTTTCAATTACTAGTTGAAACCAAACTGTCAGTTCCCTCTGCCAACCTTTTTGTAACCCAGAATTTTCCAAATGTATCACTGAAACTTTTACGCTGCCCCTTCACCACACAGAATTCTCTAAAAAGTGCATCTGCATCATACTGTACGTTGCTTTGCATTTCCATTTTAGCTTATTGGTGGGAGAGAATTAAAGGCTTTGATAGCTTTCCATGCGTAGGTTGTTGCACTGTTTACCCAAAGGTTTGGTGAAAGGTGGAAAATCTCCTCCTATGTGATTTACAGCCTTAGAAACCCAAACGCAGGGTCAGTTATAAGTCCATTCTGACTGGACAGCATCAGGCTTTTTGAGTTTGTGGAGTTTCAGGATCTGATTGCAGTGGATGACCACAGGTGACTGAATTTAGCCAAAAGATCTGGTTTTTACCTCGAGCTGCCACACTCTCCAACAGAAGCTGTTGAAATAGGTTAGAGATGGGTTAGGTTAAGAAGGAAAGAGCAGAAAGCTTTTGATAGATTTTTTGAATGCTGGGGGGCGGGGAGGGGGAAGCAATAAATGACACCAAGATTTCGAGCCTGGAGAATGAGAAAATAGGTATATTTCCTAAAGCCATTAAGAAGGAGAGCAGAAGGGGAAAAGAATGTGTTTTGCAGAAGAGGATTACAAAAGAATGAGTTTGTGATTGAAAGAATATTTTAACGGGCAGGAGTAGCCTGCCAGTATTCCTCTACCATACTTATATCCCTGGCTTACTTCTACTTGGGAAAGGGGCCTCACTCATTTTCATTTTATGGGACTATAACTTTTTATTTTTCATTTTACTGGTTGTCATTTATTGAGTTGTTTCTACCCAGGGTGTTTACAACTCACATAAAACACTGAAGACAATCAAATATATAGAAATAAGGCCGGGAAAAGCAGCTCACCCAGTGAAAATGTCATTAGTATCTTGTAGCAGCTGCATACTGTTAAACAATTGGAATCGCCTTGGATTGAGAAGGCAAATGAAAAACAAGGGAAATGAGTATCTTGATGCCTCAGTGGATTTTTTTTTTTTTAAGTAGGAGGTGGTCTTAAATGGGAAGTCAGGAAAAGAGGAGAAGTTGTTCAAGTGAGAAGGTGGACAATCCATCTGGAACAGAATGCAGTGAGGAAAGAAAGGTAAAGTTCTCATGGGAACAGGATACAAAATTGATGACAATAGGCCTCCATAGAGGATGAAGAGCAACATAACAATGTGTATTATGTATTATTTGCATAAATTCCACAGAACTTGGCACCATCTGCATTATCGAATCACAATCATAAACCAGGAAGTAAGAAATAAAAGCTCTTCAAGCAGCCAAAATAAAGTTTAAAGTATTCAGCTTTTCTCAGAGGAGTTCTCCCCTCCTCACTTTACAAATAATTCCAGTAAGCTTGGCTACTTTTCCAAATGCAGCCATTCAATGTGGACTCAGTCACCATTTACATGAGAAGTACTGGAGTAACAAGTTGTAGTTGTTTTCAATACTTGTTAAGCATTAACTGCACTCCGAGTACTGTGCACCTCAGCAGGCTCATGCTGACATCACCAAGGGTAGTTCTGATGGCCAGTCTGGAGACAGATGTACTGCTTACCCAAAGGCAGCACTTATCTCAGAGTTCGAATCTTAACAGTGGCTCCACAGGAGGAAGACAGATGGTCTCCTCCCATGCAATCTACAGCTTCAGAAACCACAGGAGGGTCAGCTATTAATTGGTTCTGCTCATGGCAAAGAGTTATCAGTTTTTTAATGACCACCAAGTAGGAGCAAGGACTATGCCCATTTTACAGATAAGACTAAAACATAGGAGTGTAAAAATGGACAAAAAGTCATGCACCAAAAAGTTGTACAGAGTATGAACCCAGGCTAATCAGGCTCAGACATCCTGATAGCTAGGTCAGTTCTTTTCAAACTTACCTTTGAGAATGACCTAAAGGATTTTAAAAACACAAATTAATGGAGTTATCATCCTCAGAGTTTCTGATTCAACAGGTCTGAGGTATTGCTAGAAACATTAATCTGTTGGTAAGAATGCCAAGTTCAAGGTTAGCTGGGATGTGTCAACTTGGCTGGACCATGACGGCAATAGTATGATGGTACGATTATTCTATTTTGTGGTCTAATGTAGTCAGCTTCAATTTTTACGGAACTGCAATTTTTGCATAATGATTTAGTCTTTGGAACCTACCCTTCTTGATAAATTAGGAATGGATGTATGATTTACTGACATTTAATGTGGTAAGAACCTGTACTGCAATCCTAAAGGCACATGGTTCAGCTGTTCCATGGGAGAAGGATGGGCAATATTCTCCCAGGCAATTTACTGCCTCTGAAAACCTGTTAGAGGGTCTGCTATGAGTCAGTTCCACTAGACAGCATGCAACAAAACAACTATGCTTACAAGAGTAAAATATCATCATCCTCATTTTCTCGAGAAAATTGAGGATCAGAGATGTTAATGACTTTCCCCAAATCCCATAGCTAGTGCAATGGATACTGTTGATTGTCTACTCAGCAACCATTCTCCCTTCCTCCTTCCTAATGGTGTTTTTAGGTGCCATCAAGTTACATGTAACTCATAACGACCTTATGGAAAGACCTGAACCTTGTCCTATCCTGCACCATCCTCATCATCTGAAATATTTGAGCCCATTGCTGCAGTCACTGCATCAATTCATCTCATTGGGCATCTTCCTCTCTACCTTTCCTGTTTTTCTACCTTTCAAGAATATAACTTTTTAAGGAATAGCCTCTCCTAGAAACATGCCCAACGTATGAGAGATAAAGCTTCATCATCTTTGCCTCCAAGGAGCACTGTGGCTACATGTTGTCCAAGATGTATCTGGTGGTTCTTTTGGCAGTCCAAGGAGCATTCAATATTCTTCTCCAGTACCAAACTCAAAGACATCAATTATTCTCTTATAATCCTAATTTATTGTCCAGCTCAAATAGATGTGTAATAAGAGACTGAAAAGACCACAGCCTGAATCAGGCACATCTTAGTCTTCAAACTAACATCCCCAGTCAATGCAATATGTCTCCTGATCATCTGACTGATGGTACCTAGAGTATTTTTGGTTTTTTATTAAATTTGAAATTTTACTAGAGTTATGTTTTCATAATATGTCCTGGTGAGAACAACCACTTGGCCAACTGACTGGAAGAGATCTATATTTGTTCCCATTCCAAAGAAAGGTGACCCAACTGAGTGTGGAAACTACAGAACAGTGTCATTGATTTCACATGCAAGCAAGATTCTGCTGAAGATTATCCAAAAACTATTAGAACAGCACATCAGCAGAGAACTGCCGGAAGTCCAGGCTGGGTTTAGAAGGGGTTGTGGTACTAGGGATATTGTTGCTGATGTTAGATGGATCTTGGCTGAAAGTAGAGAATACCAGAAGAATGTCTATCTGTGTTTCATTGATTATGCAAAGGCATTTGACTGTGGATCATAACAAACTGTGGCTGACTCTGAGAAGAATGGGAATCCCAGAACATTTAATTGTGCTAATGCGAAACCTGTACTTGGATCAAGAGGCAGTAGTCAGAACAGAGCAGGGTAACACTGCATGGTTCAAAATTGGGAAGGGTGTACGCCAGGGATGCATCCTGTCTCCATACCTTTTCAACATGTATGCAGAGCAGATTATCTGAGAAGCTGGGCTCTATGAGGAGAATTGTGGCATCAGGATTGGTGGAAGATCTATTAACAATCTCTGTTATGCAGATGACACAACCCTGCTTGCTGAAACTGAGGAGGACCTCATGCACTTGCTGCGAAGGTTCAAGGAATGCAGCCTTCAGTATGGACTAAGGCTCAATGTCAAGAAGACAAAGATTCTTGCCACTGGACCAATTGGCAGTGTCAGGATGGATGACGAAGAGATTGAGAGTGTTCACAGCTTCGGTTTGCTCGACTCCACAGTCAACACTCTTGGTACCAGCAGTCAGGAAATCAAAAAGCATATCGCAATGGGAAAGTCTGCTGTTAGGGACCTCTCAAAGGTACTCAGGAGCAACAGTGTCTCTCTGGAGACTAAGGTGCGCCTGATACAGGCCATGGTCTTTACAATCGCTTGTTATGCATCAGAGAGTTGGACAATGACTAGGGAGGACAGAAGGAGAGTGGATGCTTTTGAGCTGTGGTGCTGGAGAAGGGTACTGAATGTACCATGGACTGCCAGGAAAACAAACAGATTCATCTTGGAGAGGATTAAACCAAGCTACTCCTTGGAGGCAAGGATTCTGGGGCTTCGTCTGACATACTTTGGACATGTTGCCAGGAGGGGCGGGTCCTTGGAGAGGGACATCATGCTTGGGAGGGTGGAGGGACAGCGCAGGAGGGGAAGACCCTCTATGAGATGGATTGATTCAGTGACTGGGGTAATCGGGATGGGTGTGTCAGAGGCGGTGCGGTTGGCGCAGGATAGAGCAGGGTTTAGGGCTGTTGTGCATAGGGTCGCTATGAGTCGGAAACGACTCGACGGCACATAACAACAACATTTATAATAAGTCTTAGATCAGCATAGTCCCAAATGCTTGACCTGCATTTTATGGCTATTTTAAGTTTATGATTCCTGACATCAATGGCTCCTCATTTTCTTGGTTTCCTACCTCCTTGATTCCCTTCAGTTCAATGACTCTCTAGAAGATCTCTCAGAGTGATTAGGGGAATGACTCACATGATCATAGGTAGGAGATGAGTTTTGGAGAAACTGGTGTGTGATGGGCCAGGATCTTAGACTACTGGTTATGACATGGCTGGATGGCAACTGTGGGTGATGCAGGCTGGTAATGTAGAGACTGATGAGGAGCTGGAAGCTCTATCCCAGGCGAGTGAGCTTCTCCAAAATAAAAAGACACCTGATACTGAGATCCCATGAGCTTCCAAGGGTATTTTTGACTGTTGCTCCAAGTAGAGTTAATCACCAACAATTTCACTCCTTTCTCCATATATGATGCTACCTATTAGCCCAGTGATAAGGACCTTTATTTTCTTGATGTTGAGATGTAAACTACATTGACTCCTTTTATCTTCTGCAATAAGCATTACAGGTTCTTTCAGCAAGCCAGGTTGGTTGTCTTTTGCATAATGCAGGTGTTGATGTGTCTTCTTCCTATTCTGATGACGTATGATTTACTTAGCATACAGATTAAATCTGGAGAAAGAATACAACTTTTACCCACACCCTTTCTGATTTTAAACTATGCAGTGTTCCCCTAATCTGTTCTGACAACAGCTTGTTGGTCTGTTGTTGTTATATGCCATCAAGTTGCTGGTGACTCACAGCGACCCTATGTATAACAGCCCTAAACCCTGCTCTATCCTGTGCCAATCTTACTGTCTATGACACACCTACCCCTGTTACCGCAGTGACTGAATCAATCCATCTCATCAAAGGTCTTCCTGTTTTGCACTGTCGCTCCACCCATCCAAGCATGACATCCCTCTCCAAGGACTGGTCCCTCCTTGCAACCTGTCTAAAGTATGTGAGACTAAGGTTTAGAATCCTTGCCTCCAAGGAGCAGCCTGGTCTCACCCTCTCTAGGAAGAACCTGTTTGTTCTCCTTACAGGGCATGATATATTCAATACTCTTCTCTATCACCACAGTTCAAATGTATCAATTCTTCTTTTATCATTCCTAGTCATTGTCCAGCTTTCTAACACATAGCAAAAAATTGTTAAGACTATAGCCTGGATCAGGTGCACCTTAAGTCTCCAGACTGACATCCTTACTCTTCAGTACAGAGTAGAGGTCCCTGACAGCAGACATTCTCAGTGCAAGTCATCTTTTCATTTCCTGGCTGCTGGTACCAAGAGTGTTGATTGTGGAGCCAAGCAAACGGAAACTATTAACAATCTCAATCTCTGCCCTGTATTGTGATGCTGTCAATCAACCCAGTGGTAAGAATCTTTGTTTTCTTGATGTTGAGCTTCAATCCATATTGAAGGCTGCAGTCCTTGACCCTCTGCAGCAAGTGCTTCAGGTCCTCCTCAGTTTCAGCAGACAAGGTTATGTCATCTGTATAACGCAGGTTGTTGATGAGTCTTCCTCCAATCCTGATGTCACATTTCTCCTCATATAGTCCAGCCTACTGGATGATCTTGTTCTGCATATAGATTGAAATGGTATGGAGACAGACACATCCCTGGCATACATTCTTTCAGATTTTGAACCATGCAGTGTTTCCTTACTCGGTTCTGATGAATGCCCAAGTATAGGATTCACATAAGCACAATCAAGTGTTCTGGGCTTCCCATTATTCTGAGAGTTAGCCACAGTTTGTTGTGATCCACACAGACAAATGCCTTTGCATAGTCAATGAAACACTGGTAGACATTCCACTTGTAACTCTCCATTTTCAGCCAAGATCCATCTAACATTGAAGACAAAGTAAAGTATTATAATGAAATGTGCAAAAAGCTGGAAAAGGGAGGGGGGAAGTCAGAAAATCTAAAGGACTGAACTCACTCAGCATTTCTTAAGAATCAAGCCTCAAGTTTCAATACTTAAGGATGCTTTGGGCAGAATATTAAATGATCCAGGAAGCATGAGAAGATGGGAAGCGTATATAGAGCCAATGTATCAAAAGGAATTGGCAGATACAGAATAATTTAATAAAACAATGTATGAGCAAGAGCCTGTGGTGATGAAGTTCAAGCTACTCTGAATTTAAAAAAAACAAGAGCCAAGGAATTGATAGCATACCAACTGACATATTTCAATAGATACTGCCCTGGATGTGGTCACCAACTTGTGCCAAGAAATCTAGAGGACAACCACCTGTCAAACTGACTGGAAGAAATCCTTATTTGTTCTCATTCCAAAGAAAGGTGATCCAACTGGGCGCAGAAATAATCAAATAATATCATTAATATCACATGCAGGATTCTGCTGAAAATTATCCAAAAATGACTGGAATGGCACATCAACAGGGAACTGCCAGAAGTGTAGCCTGGGTTTAAAAGAGGCCATGGTACTAAGATTATTATAGCTAATATTAGATGGATCTTGGCTTCTGGATCTAGGTGTAGATTTAATTAAGTGTTCTAAAAGTCCCTTTCTTCTCAGTGTTAGCCACAATGTGTTGTGATCCATACAAATGTCTTTGCATAGTCAATAAAATATATATAGAGACATTCTTCTAGTACTCTCTTCCAGGATCCATCTGACATCAGCAATGATATCCTTGTGGTCTCTTCTAAACCCCACTTTGGCAGTTCCGTGTCAAGTATAATATTCTAGTCATTTTTGGATGACCTTTAGCAATATTTTGCTTGCATGTGTTATTATAGGTATTGGTCAATAATTTCCACATTCTGTTTAATCACCATTCTTGGGAAGGGGAATAATTATGGATCTCTTCCAAGTTGGCCAGGCAGCTGTCCTCCAAATTTCCTCGAATAGACCAATGAGCAAGTAGAGGGTTGCACCTGTTAGTTGAAGCATGTCAATTGGTATCCCTTCAATTCCTAGGACCTTATTTTTTGCCAGTGTCTTCAACACAGCTTGAACTGCTTCCTTTGTTACCATTGGTTCTTGTTCATATGAGACTTCCTAAAGTTTCTCAGTGTTGACTATTCCTTTTTAGTACTAATAGACTGATTTTACCTCTCATACAGTCAGGGTCTTAAGAGGATGCAACATCCCCTAGTGTGCACTCAGACTCCTGAGGTGTGCTGACCCCTGCTCCCACATGAAGAAAAACTTCCTACAGGGATTTTAATGAAGGTGTCTAAAACGGTGGTATGTGACGTCAGGCATGGGAGCACACCTTCCCTGAAGTAGTAAAGCTAGGCAATCAGAGTGAGAGAGAACTGGTGCACCGGACCTTTCCACTAACACAGAGCCTTTTTTAAAAAAAATTAATTTTAATGAAAGTTTACAAAGACTTAGGGTTTCCAGTCATTCCTTGTTGCACTTTTCTCCCTACCCACCCCCTCCCCCCAATTCACTCTTCTCCTTGAAAAGAAAAATTCTTTCATTGCTATGCAATCTCTCCCCCCCAGGTCCACTCCACTATGCAGCCTTCACAGAACCTTTAAGTACAGGAGGGAGATTGCCCATCCTTTTCCATTTGAGCAGCTGGTGTATTCTAACAACATGCCATAGGGAATGCAGTGCACCTTCTCACTAGAATACCAGTATCCTATTCCACCATGGCAAACTGTTGTTGTTATGTGTTGTCCAATCGCCAACGACTCATAGCGACGCTATATGCACAATAGCTCTGAACCCTCTCTATCCTCAGCCAAACTCACTGTCTCTGACACCCCTACTCCATTACCCCACTTATTGTGCCAATCTGTTTCACCGGGGGGTCTTCCTCTCCTGCACTGTCCCTCCATCCTTCCAAGCATGATGTTCTTCTCCAAAGACTGTTCCCTCCTGGCTATATGCCCAAAGTATGTGAGACGGAACTTCAAAATCCTTGCCTCCAAGGAGCAGCCTTGGTTCACCCTCTCTAGGCTAAACCTAAATCAGAAGACTTGAAACGAGGCAGCCTACAACCTCAGACTGCGACCCTGTGCCAGGAACAACGAAGACAGGTTAAGTCAAGCAAGGAGAAGCAGAGACTGAGCAAAGGCGGTATTTTTACCGAATTCTGCGATTAAAGCTGAAAGGAAGCATCTAGGAGAGCAAGCAGGGCAGAGCTGAGACCGCAACTGGCATAGAAGAGTGACTCTGCTCACGGTCATTGACAGCAGAGACAGTGCGCGAGCCGCCAGTTACTGAGACCCAACGGTCAGCGATCCCGCGAGACTCTAACGAATTCCCGGGACCCCTGCCAACTCCACCCATCAAGGGACTCCCGTGGAGGCGGGGCAAGATGAAGAGCAATTGGTGTTGCCTAACGGCAGCCCTCTCGCTACACCCCCAAACCTCGCGATATCTCTGGATCTCGCGATCTTCCGGGAGCTGCTTGTCCACGCGGAGTCCGAGCACGTGTGCCGGGAGGGTGGAGACTGGTCGGGAGGGAGAAGCTCCCTTGGTTTGCCTTACGGAAGCCTGAGAAGGGAGGGTGTTGAACGCTGTCCCTGCTACTGCCCTGTCCCGTAGTCCCGATGCCCAGCGCCAACGCCAGCCGCAAGGGTCAGGAGAAGCCGCGGGAGATCATGGACGCGGCGGAAGTGGGTTTTCTCCTACCAGGCCTGGAAAGGCAGATCCCAGGGCGCGACTGCGCTGAGGGCGGGGGAGGAGGGTGTGCCGGGTGCTGGCCTCGGGGTCCCTGTCAATAGCTTTCCTGCAGGCTGCGAGCCCACAGTCCACCTCGGGCCTCTAAAGACGTTTGAGCAGCTTGACCAAACGCCCCCTGGACTGCCTTGCTCCCCGGGACCCTCTGCAGTGGTGTGAACGAGACGTCCAACCCCACCCGGAAGTAGGGTCCTGTTTAAGTCTCCTTGAGTGGCAAGTTCTGCTCGTAACATGCTCTCCCTGGACAAAGTAAATGCCCTCCGAAAATCAGTACTCTGGTGCTAATTTTTTTATTTTTTTTAAGTAATGACAGTACTTAGCAAAAACCACCTGCCAATGTACTTAATGACCATTTTCTAGACAACATCTTTAAAAGAACATTTTGCTTTATTGCCTCCCACTCACTGATCCAGTGAGGGGGGTGTGTGTGTGTGTGGGAGGACTGCAGAAAAAGGTCTTATAGGTGAAGTGGCCTTCAAAAAAAGGTGGTCATTTGTAACAACACCCTTTAAGTGTGTTTTTTTCCCCAGAAATTAGTGAGATCCTACACACTGGGTGTGCTGCAGTAATAGTGAACCTTAATCCATGTCTAGCTGCTCTATTTTTAATAGAGTTCTGATTTATGCTGACTTTCGAAATAAATAGGCTAGCTCAGAATGCTAAAGGGAGTTAAGTTTTGTTGAAATGGGAACACTACTCATTAGAAGGGATGACCTTTTTACTTTATCCTAATTTTTATGTTAGCAGAGCCCAAGCATCTGCGTTCATAGATGTATATTTTTTTATGTTCTCACGAATAGATGTATATTTTTTTATGTTCTCACGCACGTACATAAATTGCTAAGTCAGTAAATACCATGATATGCTTCTATTTTGGTATAAACACAAAATCTACTATCTTCAGATCTATAGAAGATTATTCCAAAGGTTGCAACAGAGTGACAAGTTGTTTTACACAGATCTTAAATTACTCTATAAAACCTATGAAAATTAGTGTACTCTTAACCTGATTAGTTAGTTAAATTAACTTTGCACCTTGTAGATGTAATGTGTAAATTGTGGCAGAGGTAATTTTATAGCCACAAGAACCTTAAAAGTTTCTTTTAGAAGTAAAGTAAGATTAAAATAAAATTTACTGCTTTCATTTTAAAGCATAGTTTATTAATGATAGGACCCTAAGTCTTCATATCCTTGCCCTTTATGTCTTTATCCTTTATGAGATACCGTACTATCAGTGTGGAGCAATTTGTAGTATGTAGTATACTGGTGGTGGTGTAGACTTAATTTTTAGAAAGAGGAAACTAGTGAATGTTTTACAAAAGAAAAGTTGTAGCTAGTTTACATCCGCTGTCTCCGATTTCTAAAAGCTGTGGCCCATCTGGTGTTCAGAAAGCTTACCCAAAATGTTAGTTTTCTTTGAACATCTCTTCCTGTAATAGGAAGTTAATAAAACTGGTATTTCATCCTACCTCCTTCAAGTGGAAGTCTGTATCCCTGCTTTGAAGTGATTTAATCTCTTCTTTTGAAGAAGGTAGTTAAAACGTGCTGTACATGTGTGTAAATTTTATCTGTCAGTGCTGATGATAAATTCACCCAGGAATGTTGATCACCAAAACACATTTTACAAACTGTAAAAGGTGCACACTTTTTCTTTTTCTATAGAGTGTATATGTAAATGATGTGTGGCAGATTCTGAAATTTAAAGGGGATTGATTTTTATTCTGTTATTTCTGTTTATTTATTTACCCTGACTTTTGAGTAAAAACAAATAATGCAAAAAACTTTTTATAGGATTATGCTAAAGAAAGATATGGAGAATCTTCAATGATTCAGTCTCAAGAAAAACCAGGTTAGTAGCTCTCCTGTGTTAATAAAGCTTTGGGGGTTTTTGGTTTGTTTCATCCCAAGGAATCTCTTGATGAAGTTTTGAGTGGTATAGGTTCTAGGGACCTAACACAAAAGAGCTGAATCACTCGAGTCAGGTAGGTGCCACAAACCTGTGTAGTGTCAGCACTTGTTTTAAACATTCTCAGGTTAGAGTCCCTAATTTAGGAAACTAATAAAAAGGTTTTCAGTGAATTCTATAAGTTAAGTGTTAACATTTTATGTTGTAGGTTATACATTGAATTTTCCTGAGTTGAGTAAGCATGATATTTGAAGCTGGGATAGGAGACAGAAGAGAAGTGGTTGCCATAATCTCCTCCATCATATGCATCCTTTTTGCATGCTTTACTGAAACTAACATGTTTCACTTTTCCTCATTAGCTTAGCTTCTGTGACCTTTTTTGGCTATTTATTAAAGTCCCACGCTGCCGGTTAGCCATCAAGTTGGCCCTCAACTCAAGACAGGCCTGTGTACAGTAGAACAGCATGCTGCCCAGTCCTGTGTCAGCCCCATGATCAGTTACAGGTCAGACTGTTGCACAGTGTTTGCATTGCCTGGTGTTCATTATTAGATCCCCAAGCGGGTTTTATAGCCATTCTTGGTCTCTGAAATCTCTGCTCTACTGAAACCTGTTCAGCATCAGAGCAGCATATTCACTGCCATTGACAGATGAGTGTTAGCTGTACATTAGCTACATTGGTCTGGAATGGGATTCAGATATCCCATGGGAGAGGCAGGAATTCTCTCACTGAACCACCGGTATCCCCTTCCTATACTTCCATGTCCTTTCAAACATTCATTTTCTCACTGAACTCTCATACTGTCTTTGAAAACTTGATGGAACCAAGGTTAAGATATGTTCAGTAACTTGCCCTTTGTTATAACTCTCACTGGCTACGTGTTAGACTGTCTGGCTTGGTTACAAGACTGTAACATTTGAGAATAAGGATTTTTTCTTAATATATTTTTTATTTTATACTGGTTTACTTACAGAGTTCATATACATTATTTTTCACACCAGATCTTTCTCACTTTCTTTACTCACCACTCCCTCCACCCATCAGATTGTGTGACCCTGTGATTACCCCCCACCCCCTAGCCTCACCACTTTGCTCCCACCCTCCTCTACTTGGATCCTCACACATGTTTTTACTACTTTGTATTTCTATAATATTGGTCTTATGCAATATTTATCCTTATAGAACTGAGTTAGTTCACTTAGCATGGTACTCTCTAGTCCCTCCCATATTAGGTAGTGATTTCCAAATTCATTGCTCCTACATGCTGCATAGTATTCCATTGTGTGACTATCCCATAATTTCTCAGTCCGTTCAATTGTGGTTGGACATTTGGACTGTTTCCATGTTCTTATGATGGTGAATAATGCTGCTGTGAACATTGGTGTATAAATCTACATTTGTGCCTCAGTTACTAATTTTCTCGGGGTATATTCCAAACAGTGGAAGAGCTAGGTCATACAGAATTTCTGTGTTCAGCTTTTTGAGAAAATGCCAAACTGCTTTCCAGAGTGGTGGTCCCATTTTACAATGAGAATAGGGATCTTTTATTATTCAGCATTGGATGTTGTGTCTATTACTGTGTTTTAAATGAGTTCTTAATTTTTTTCTCAATGTTCATATTCAAATTTTAAACAATAAAAAATTTCTTTCTTGGTCTTCTTTGTATCAGTATTTTCAGTTTTCTCAAGTTTTTTTGTGTGGAGGACTCCAGATAGATTGTAATGCAATACTATGCATTAATCATCATTACGAATATTGAGGGCATAATAGTTAGCACTCATTTGCAGCCAAATTGTCTTTTATAACTTGGAAACAAAGTGTGAGAATCTAATGAAGTTAGGTTTAGGAGCTCAAGGAACATTATTAGACCTTCTTTCTCCATCTTTTGATCCTATTTATTCAGTCTCTTTTCCTGCTAACTCCTAGCTGGAAAGATAGTGACTGTAGCCCTGTGATGAGAAAACTGAACCTGTGCCATCTCAGCTTGACAAGCCCAGGAAAAAAAGAGTTCCATTTCCAGAGTCTGTATATATAAATTTCTTAGTTTGAGTAACATAACCCCACCTGGGTAAGTCCCTGTATTCTGGGAGATGGAGTACTTTTGATTTTCCAAGCCTGGTGGACAACTCGCCCTTTAGCTAGAAGTGTAGTTCACAAAGGGATCTCTGGTGGGAGTTGCACTGCTAACGCAAAGGTAGCACCTCTAGCAGCTCAAATCTACCAGCTGCTCCAAAGGAAAAAGGTGAGCAGTCTCCTTCCTGTGTGATTCAAACCTCCAGAAGCCTGCTGGAGAGTTAACTTGAGTATTTCAACTCAGTGGCAATTAGTTGTTGGTAATTTCCAAAACATATATGAAAGGTAATAGAGAAGACGATGTTGTCAAAGATTGAGAATTGTTTAAGATAATAGAAAGTATTTCTATTAACTGTCTTTAATTATCTTTTTGTAATATCTGAATTACAAAATTGTTTTACTTGCTTGCTACAGATCGAGTTTTGGTTCGGGTTAGAGACCTGACAGTACTAAAAGCTGATGAAATTGTTTGGGTTCGTGCAAGGGTTCATACCAGCAGAGCGAAAGG
>NW_006399893.1:119271-120070 GCF_000299155.1 Elephantulus edwardii | reverse complement strand
TCCCTCCTTCCCCGGCAGAGCATCTGGTGGATTAGAACTGTGTGCCTCTGGGATTGTAGTTGCAGCTCCTTGCCACTAGGCCACCAGAGCTCCCCTAAAAGCCCTTTTAAGAAAGACTGTCAGCGGATTTATTTTGCAAATTTCGTATAAAATAAAATTTTTAAAAGCTTAAACTATTTTCTTTTTTTAATGTTATTGTAAAGGACTGATCTAACAATCAGCTATGAACTGCAAGCCTCTTTTTTAAGTCAGTCAGGACATGGTGGGCAGGCCTTTGTATTTAAAAGTAGTTTGGACACTAAGTCTCCAGTTTAGAGGCTCATCTGTGAAACAGTTGGATTCTGAAGAGTAGGTTCTCCTGATTTAGTTGAAAGTTTAAACCCTTTTGAGTAGTTTCTTTCTCTTTTGTTTGAATTTCACAATCAGCTGTGGGCTGGAAGCCTCTTTTTTAAGCCCAACAGGACCTGGTGGTGGGGCTTTTATTTAAAGGTCAGCTGAGCCCTTGGGCCATTTGTTCTAAGTGGTTATAGCACTTATTTGTCAGTTTGCTGTACTAAGATTACTTGGTGTTGCTGTGATACTGAACACTATGCCACTGGTATGTCAGATGCCATAATGGTTACCTGTGGTGGGCAGGGTTTGGTAGAGCTCTCAGATTAAGACAGGCTTAGAAGCTGGATTTGGCATCCACTTCTTTTTTTTTTTTATGGAAAAGTAAAAGAAAAGATTCTTTCAATGTTTTACAAACCCTCCCCCAGGTCCCCTCCACCATGTAGCCCTCGCTCTAGACTCCTGTGAT
>NW_006399893.1:100924-114336 GCF_000299155.1 Elephantulus edwardii | reverse complement strand
ATGGTTTGCTTTCTTCGAGACATTGGCATGTGCTCTTGAGATCAGATGGGTAGCTACCAAACTTGTGCGTTTCTCTGACTTTATGACTTCAGAAAAATGTCAGTTCAGCGCCTGCTAGGGCAATCTCTTGTTGCTAAAACAGGCATCCACTTCTTAAACAGCAGGCCTTTGAAAACTCTGTGAACATTAGAGAAACGACTATAGTTACAGGACAGGGTTCAGATCTTTTGTTCATAGCGTCGCTATAAGTCATATTCACCTTGATGACACTTAACAACAACAACAATTGATCTATGATTAATCAATTGTAGTTAAAGAATAGTATTGAATATACCATGGACTACTAGAAGAATGAACAGATACAACGTGGAGAGGGTTAAACCAGCCTGCTCCTTTGAGGCAAGAATTCTGAAGCTTCATCTGACATACTTTGCGTGTGTTGCAAGGAGGGACCACTCCTTGGAGAGTGACATCATGCTTGGGAGGGTAGAGGGACAACACACCAGAGGAAGACCCCTCGATGAGGTGGATTGATTCAGTGACTGGGGTAGTGGGGGTAGGTGTGTCAGAGACAGTAAAATTGACACGAGATAGAGCAGGGTAGAGCAGGGTTTAGGGTTTACAGCAGTTGAACATGCGGTTGCTATGAGTCTTGATGGCATATAACAACAACAACAACAGGTTCTTGTAAGATATCCTTGAAAATAATTTGAGGACTCTTATGGTATAATCGTCTAGTTTCAAGAAAACATAAAGAATTTCTACAACTTAGAAACTAAAAGAGAAGCAATCTAGAGGGTTGGGCGGGGAGAGAAGTGAAGCAAAGAATGAATGGAAATCCAAAATCTCTGTAAATGTTCATTAAAATTATTTTTTTTTTTAAATCTAATTTTTTTAAATAAAAAAAAAGGATTTGGATAAACATTTCATGAAAGAAGGTGTAGAGATAACCAATAAACACATGAAAAGATGACCACTGTCATTAGTCATTAAAGAGATGATGACCAAAGCCACAAAGAGATACACCACTTTATATAGTATAGTGATGATTAGAAAAATTGGCTCCTGTACCAGTCAGATCTGATTTGACAGTACATAAAAATGATACAATAAAAATAAAAATTAAAAAAATCGGAAATAAGAAGTGTGGCAAGGATTTGGAGAAATTGGAACCTTCACTTACTGGCTGGTAGAATTTTAAAATGGCATAACTACTCTGGAAGAGCAGAGAGGACTCAAAAACAAATTTGAAACTCAATCTTGATGTTGAAGATATTATGAGTAGTATACCCCAGATGAGATGGATTGGTACAGTGACTGGGGCAGTGAGGGTTGGTGTGTCAGAATCAGTGAGACTGGCTCAGGACAGGGCAAGGTTCAAAGCTGCTGTACATAGGGTCACTGTGGGTGGCAGGTGACTTAAAGGCACATAACAACATGAGCAATATATTGAATGATGCAGGAAGCATCAAAAGAAGGTGGAGTGAATACACAGAGTCTCTGTACCAAAAGGAATTAATTGACTAAGACTGAAAAATTTCAGGAAGTACCATATGAGCAGGAGCCAAAGGTTATGAAGGAAGAAGTTGTAGCTGCAGTGATGGCATTGGCAAAAAAAGTCAGGAGTCAGTGGATACCAGTTGACATGTTTCAGCTAACAGAAGCAGCTTTGGATGCACTTACCAGTGTGTGCCAGGAAATTTGGAGGACAACTGTCTGGTCAACTGACTGGAAGACAAATCCATATTTGTTCCCATTCCCAAGAAAGGTGATCTAACAGGATGTGAAAACTATTGAACGTTGTTGTTAATATCACATGCAGGCAAAATACTACTGAAGATTGTTCAAAAACAGCTAGAATAGTACATAGATAGGGAACTGCCAGAAGTTTAAACAGGATTTAGAAGAGACCACAGCACCAGGGATATCATTGCTGATGTCAGGTGGATCATGGCTGAAAGTAAAGAATACCAGAAGCATGTCTATTTATTCTTTATTGATTATGCAAAGTCATTTGATTGTGTGGATCATGACAAGTTATGGCTAATCATAAGAATAGAAAAATAGGAATACCAGAGCACTTGATTGTGCTCATGTGAAACCTATACACAGACCATGAGGCTGTTGTGTGAACAGAGCAAGGGACTACTACATGGTTTTAAATTAAGAAAGGCATCCTCTATCCATACACATTCCGTTTGTGTGCTGAATAAATTATTCAAGAAACTGGACTTTATAAGGAGGAATGTCAAGATCGAAGAAAAACCTCAATAATCTGCATTATACAGATGACACAACTTTGCTTGCTGAAAGTGAGGAAGACTTGAAGCACTTGCTACAAAAGATCAGAGAATACCGCTTGATCAGAGAATATGGATCGCATCTCAATCTCAAAACAGAAATTCTTGCTACTGGATCAATAGGCAGTATCAACTAGTTGGAGAAAAGACTGAATTTGTCAACTATTTCCTCTTGTATCCACAGTCAACACCTTTGGTACTAACAAGTCGGGAAATCTGGAGATGTATTGCATTGAGAAAATATACAGTCAGAGACTGTTCCAAATTATTGAGGAGCAGTGATGTCACTTTGAGAGCTAAGGTGCATCTGATTCAGTCTGTGTTCTTTCCAATCACTTGCTATGCATCTGAGAGCTGGACCATGTATAAGGATGACAGAATTGATGCTTTTGAGGTATGGTGTTGGAGAATAGCACTGAACTTCCCCATGGACTGCCAAAAGAACAAATATATCGTGGAGAAAGTGCAGCCTGAGTGCTCCTTAGAGCAAAAGATGATTTAGCTTTGTCTCACATACTTGAGGATGTTGCTAGGAGAGTTTATTTCATGGAGAGGGACATCATTTAGAAAGGTAGAAGGTTGGTGAAAGAGAAGACGACCCTCAATGAGATGGATTGATAGTGACAGCAGCAATGGACTAGAATGTGTCAGGAAGTGTGAGGATAGTACCAGATAGGACAGGCTTCCAGATCGGTTGTTCATAGGGTCACTGTGAGTCACTCAAAGACCTCTAACAACAGCAACAACTATGAAAGTATATTTGGTGCTTCCTTAAGAAGTTAACCTTAAAATTACCATATGACCCAGGAATTCTACTTTTAGGTCTAGACCAAAAAGAATTGAAAGGAGGACTACAAACAGCTGCTTGTGTACTGATGATTTTTTGTGCCATTGTTTATAATAACAACAAAAAAATGTTCACAAATAGTGAAGATTTAAATTCTTGATATGTTCTTTCATGACTTTAGAGGCTTTGGATAAAATGTCACTAGAAAACTGTTTATCCAAAAACTTTTCCAACAGGGTAAAAAGTGAAGCCACAGACTGGGAAAAAATACTTGGTAATGGCATATCAGATAAGGGACTTATGTCTAGAATTTATAAAACACTCGAGCACCACAACAAGATAAGGGTAAACAACCCAATTGAAAAATGGGCACAGGACATAAACAGACACTTCACCAAAGAAGACATTCAGATGGCCAACAAGCATGTGAAGAAATGTTCAAAATCCCTAGCTCTAAGAGAGATGTAAATGAAAACAACTGTGAGATACCATCTCACCCCAATAAGAATAGCAAAATTTAACAGAACAGCAAACATCCAGTGCTGACGAGGTTGTAGAGAAACCGGAACCCTTATTCATTGTTGATGGGAGTGTAAAATGGGGCAGCCACTATGGAAGGCAGTATGGTGCTTTTTCAAAAGTTGCAAATAGAAATACCATTTGACCTAGCAATTCCACTACTGGGAATATACCCTAGAGAAACCATAACTGCCACCCAAGCAGATAAATGCACACCCATGTTTATTGCAGCTTTGTTCACAATAGCAAAGAGTTGGAAACAACCAAAGTGCCCATCAATAAACAAATGGATAAATTGGCTCTGGTATATTCATACAAGATCTCTTTCTTTCCCCCTTTTCCCCTCTACGCGACCTGAGAAACGGATCCCGCATGGTCCTCAGTCGTTGTCAAAGCTTTCTGACTCATAGCAAATAATTGCGAAGACTGTGGCCTAGATCAGGTGCACCTTAGTCTCCAAACTGATGTTGTTGCTCCTCAGTACTCTGAAGAAGTCCTGGACAGCAGACATTGCCAGTGCAATTCATCTTTTGGGTTCCTGGTTGCTGGTACCAAGAGTGTACCAAGCAAATCAAAGCTGTTAACAATCTCAAACTCTTCACTGTGTATCATAATACTGGCTGCCAGTTAACCCAGTGGTGAGAATCTTTGTTTTCTTGATGTTGAGCTTGATTCCATATTGAAAGCTGCAGACCTTGACATTTTGTAGCAAGTGCTTCAGGTCCTCCTCAGTTTCAGCAAGCAGGGTTGTGTCATCTGCATAATGCAGGCTGTTAATGAGTCTTCCTCCAATTCTGATGCCACACTCCTCCTCATAGAGCCTAGCCTCCCAGGTGATCTGTTCGGCATACAGATTGAAAAGGTTATAGAAATAGGACACTTCTGTGGTGTACATCCTTCCTGACTTTGGACCATGCAGTGTTTCTTTTCTCTGTTTTGATGATTCCTCCTGATCCAAGTATAGGTTTCGCATAAGCACAATCAGGTGTGGAATTTTGTTAGACCCTTTTCTAGCACTTTTTTCCCTTAAAAATATATTTATAAATATATGTAGATATATAGTTTATCCACATGAGGATATATACACATATATCCATTAACTACTCACTGTTTATGTTTGAAATTTTCAATATAATAAAGATACTTAAATACGTATATAAATAGAATTAGCTTTGATGAATTTCTTAATGTTGAACTGTTTGGGGATACTTGAAATACACTATCACAAGTATGCTATTCTTTTAGTATCGTGTTGGGCTACATATATGTTTAAATTTTGGTACATAAATTACTCAAGTAGTAATGCATTCATATGACTTTTTTTATTATACTAGTTTATTTACAAAATTCAAACACAGTTTCCAGACCAGATTCTTCCAATTTCCCTCACCCTGTCAAATTGTACAACCCCATGATTAATCTCCCCCACTACCTACACATCCTCATCCCTCTGCTTCCACTCCTCCCCCTTAGAATCCTCATACTCATTTTACAATATTGGTTTTATACAATATTTGTACTTGTGAAACTGAATTAACTCATCCTAATGTTCTCCAGTCCCTCCCAAGTTAGGTAATAATTTAAATTTACAAAATTGTTTCTCCTGCATGCTGTGTAATATTCATGTGACTTTTTAAAAGATGGTAGTTAATTCATAGTCTCTATAAACTTTGATTAAATTTTCAATTAAAAAATATGGTAGGTGTACAGAAAAATTAAGCAGAGAGTTAAGAAAATAATGATATGTCATTGACTAAAGTTCATACTTTAAGATTCATTCTTTCGATTTTGATAGATGTTTAATGTTACATAGCATATACTTTGGACATATTGCTAAGTGAAGCTATTATTTGGAGAGGGACAGAGAAAGAGTGTATTGACATAGTGACTGCAGCAGTGGGCTTGAGTGTGTCAAGAGTTTATGAGCATGACACCAGATAGTTTAGATAGAGTTCAGATAGGGTTCGTAGGGCTGCTCTGAGCCATACTTGACTTGATAGCACCTAACAAGAAATTATAATAATACTATATATATAATATACCTGAGCTCCACCTAACCATTCATTTTACCACCTGCCCTAAACCCCTGACCACCACTGTCTTTTTTTTCTATTTTTCACTCTTCCAGATGTCATATAATTGGGATCATACAAAAGTAGCTTTTTCGCAACAGTAAATGAATGGAAATCCAAAATCTCTGTAAATGTTCATTAAAATTACTAAAATTTTTTTAAAAAGTAGCTTTTTCACACTCATTTCTTTCACATAGTAGAAACCATTTAATGTTCCTCCAAATCTTGTTTGTAGCTTCCTAGCTTGTTTATTTTTACCACTGAATATGCTGTTCTCTGAATGTACTACAGTTTCTTTATCCACCAATCTATCTGAGGATATGTTGCCTGCTTCCAATTTAGAGGAATTATGAATGGATAAACGTTCATGTGTAGGGTTTTTGTGCTAAGTGCTCAACTCCTTTCAGTAAATGCCTAGAAGCATGATTGTATCATTTAGTAAGACTTGGACCTGGAGGTAGTCATCAGAACAGAACAAGGAAACACTCCTTGGTTCAAAATTAAGAAGGGAGTATGTCAGGGATGTGTCCTGTCTCCATACCTTTTCAATTTACATGTGGAACAGATCATCCGGGAGGCTAGACTTTATGAGGAGGAGTGTGGGATCAGCATTGGAGGAAGACCCATCAACGCAGATGATAACAACCTTGCTTGCCAAAACTGGGGAGATCCTGAAGCATTTGCTGCAGAAGGTCCAGGACTATAGTCTTCAATATGGATTGAAGCATAACATCAAGAAGACAAAAATTCTCACTACTGGGACAATTGGCAGCACTATGATGGATGGAAAAGAGATTGAGGTTGTTAACAATTTCAGCTTGCTTAGCTCCATAATCAACATTTTTGGCACCAGCAGTCAGGAAATCAAAGGATGAATTGCATTGGGGAAGTCTGTTGTCAGGGACCTCTCCAGAGTGCTAAAAAAGTAATCATGTCAGTCTAGAGACTTAAGTTGCCTATGGTCCAGGCCGTGGTCTTCCCAATTACTTGGTATGCATCAGAGAGCTGAACAGTGACTAAGGAGGATAGAAGAAGAATTGATGCCTTTGGTTTGTGATGCTGGAGAAGAGTATTGGACTGGCAGGAGAACAAATAGCTCTGTCTTGGAGAGGGTGAAACCAAGTTTCTCCTTGGAGGCTAGGATTTTAAAGCTCTCTCACATAGTTTGGTTATTTGACCAGAAGGGGTGAGTCCTTAGAGAGGACATCATGCTTGGAAGGGTGGATGGATAGCACAAGCCCCAGATGAGATGGATTGAACAGTAACTGGGGCAATGGGAGTAGATGTGTCAGAGTCAGAATGGCTCAGGATAGGGCAGGGTTCAGAGCTATTGTGTATAAGGTCACTATGATTCATGAGTGACTTAATTGCACGTAGTAACCACAACAATGACAAGACTGAGGTTAGCTTTATAATAAACTGCCAAACTGTCTTCCAAAGTGGTTGTACTTTTTACATTTCTTCTAGTAATAAATTACTGCTCTGCCCCCTCACCAGCATTTGAGGTTGTCATTGTCAGTTTTAGACTCTGTAACACACAAAAACAGTAGTTGTGCCCTTTTATCTCATTGGTATTAATTTGTAAGTCCCAAGTAACAAGCAGAGAAAGTACAAGAAAAATGTCTGTGTTTTATTGAATACACAAAAACGTTTGAGTTTGTGGATCATAACAAACTATGGCTAACACTGAGAGGAATGAAAACCTCACAACATGTAACGAGGCTCTTGGGAATCCTATACTTAGACCAAGAAGCTGTTATCTGAGCAGAAAAAGGGAACAAAGCATGGTGTAAAATCAGAGAAGGTGTGCATCAGGGTTGTATCCTCTTTCCACACCTATTCTTTATGCTGGCAAATCATTCAGGAAGTTGGAACTATGAAGAATGTGATAATCAGGATCAGAGGAAGACTTCATCACAACCTGTGTTATACAGACAACAGAACCTGTAAGTGAAGGAGACTTGAAACACTTGCTACAGAAAGTAAAGAACTACAACCTACAATATGTATTACATCTCAGCATAAAGAAAACAAAAATCTTCACCTCTGGACTGGTGGATATTAATAGCATGATAGGTGGAGAAAAGATTGAAATTGTCTGTGGTTTCATCTTCCTTAAATTTACAGTCAGCACCCTCAGCGCCAGCAGTCAAGAAATCAGAAAACACATTGCATTGGGCAAATCTGCTGTCAGGACTTCTCCAGGTTTCTGAGGGGGCAGTCATAATCAGTTTGAAGACAAAGGTGCACCTGATTCAGGCTGTGATTTTTTTTTTTTCCCCTGTCATTTCCTGTCACCCTAAGAGGTGGACAGTAAATAAGGATGATGGAAGAATTGATGCTTTTGGGTTGTGATGTTGCAGAAGAGTACTAGCTGTCCCATGGACTCCAAAATAACAAACTGATAAATCCTGGGAAAAGTGTAACCAGTGTGCTCTTTGGAGACAAAGGTACCAAAAGCTTCATCTCATACTTTGGGCATGTTGCTAATAATGGCTATTCCTTGGAAAGACACAACATGCATGGAAAGGGGGTGGGCAGCAAAAGAGAGGCAGATCCTCAGTGAGATAGATTGACACAATGACTGCAGCAGTGGGCTCAAGTGTGTCAGAGATGGTGAGGATGGCACAGGCTAGGACAGAGATGAGATCTGTTCACAGGACAAACTCAACAGCATCTAACAACAGTATGTTTGATATCAACATAGTGTTGAGCATCTTATTAATTGTTACTGGGGCTTTTAAGTTTTCTGGGTATTTTAATACAATTATTTTATGAGATACATGGCCTGCAAATTTTTTTTTTAACACTGTGGGTTGTTTTGTTTTTTTTTTTCCTCTTGTCTCACAGATCATAAACTTTTCATTTTAATAAAGTCCAAAATTAATAGGGCTTTTTGGGGTGTGGTTTGTGCTATTGCTGTAACTAAAACATTGTTGTTATGTGCTATAGAGTCACCTGTGACTCAACAACCCTGTTACAACAGCCCTAAACCCTGCTTTATCCTGTGCCAATCTCACTGTCTTCAACACATCTACCCTGATTACCCCCAGTCACTGAGTCAATCCACCTCATAGAGGGCCTTTCCCTCCTGCGCTGCCCCTCCACCCTCAGAAGCATACCATCCTTCTCCAAGGATTTGTCCCTTCTTGCAACATGTTCAAAGTATGTCTGAAGCTTTAGAATCCTTGCCTCCAAGGAGCAGCCCGACTTTACCCTCTCTAGGTCAAACCTGTTCATATTCCTAGCAGTCCATGGTATATTCAATATTCTTCTCCAACACCACAACCAACTCAAAGGCATCAGTTCTTCTATCCTCCCTAGACATTGTCCAGCATTCTGATGCATAGCAGGTGATTGCAAAGACCATGGCCTGTATCAGGCGCACCTTAGTTTCCAGAGTGACCCCATTGCTCTTCAGTATTTTGGAGGGGTCCCTAACAGCAGACTTTCCCATTGTAATATGTCTTTTAATTTCCTGGCTGCTGGTGCCAAGAGTGTTGACTGTGGAGCCAAGTAAACTAAAGTTATTAACAATCTCAATGTCTTCACCGTCCATCCTGATGCTACCAGTTGGCCAGTGGTGAGAATCTTTGTTTTCTTGACATTGAGCCTCAATCCATATTGAAGGCTGCAGTCCTTGACCTTCTGCAGCAAGTGCTTCAGGTCCTCTTCAGTTTCAGCAAGCAAGGTGTGTCATCTGCATAACTACATTACTATCTCACATTTTCTTTTTTTAATTTTTGTAGTTTTTCAGTTTTCATTTAGGTTTATGATCCACTTTGAGTAATGTTAAAGGTCAGTGTATATATAAATTAATTTGGGGAAGCAAATAATCTGTATACAGAAATAATCATTTGAGAAACTGGGTTCTATAAAGAAGAGTGTGGCATCAATGAAAGAATTTTTTTTTCCCCAAGGAAAAGCAAACTGGGAGGGGCAGGAAGGGAATAAGCAACAATGAATGAATGGAAATCCAAGTTCTCTATAAACTGTAATTAAAATCTCAATTAAAAAAATAAAAAGAAATTGGGCTAGCTCTGGTGGCCTAGTGGTAAAAAGCTGCACTGTAATCCTAGAGGTGAGTGGTTCGAATCCACCAGATGCTCTGCTGGAGAAGGAGGGACAAACTCCTCCTGGACCAGTTAGACCTAATTTGACAGTACACACACACAACATAATAAAAATTAAAAAAAATAAATAAAAACAAGTTGTTAAAAAAGAAAAAAGACTCATCAGCAACCTGTGTTGTGCAGACAACACAACCTTGCTTGCCAAAAGTAAAAAAGGACTGGAAACCCTTGTAGTGCAGAAGATCAAAGACTGTCTCTACTGCCTTCAGTATGAATTGTATCAACATCAGGAGGACAAAAATCCTCACCACTGGACCAGTAGGCAACAACATGGTGGATGGAGTAAAGACTGAAGTTGTCAACTATTTCATTTTACTTGGACTTAAAGTCAGCACCCATGGTAGTAGCTGTCAAGAAATCAGATGACACATTCCGTTGGGAAAATCTGTCGTCAAGGACCTCTCCAAAGTGTAAAATATATCAGTGCAAGTATATCAGTTTAAAGACTAATGTGCTCCTAATCCAAGCCATGGTCTTTTCAGTTATACGTCTGAAACTTAAGAATGAATAATGATGAAAGAAGAATTGATGTCTCTTAATTACGATGTTGAAGAGTACTGAATATCCCATGGACTGCCAAAAGAACAGACAAGTCAGTCTTAGAAGAAGTGCAACTGGGGTCTTGTGGCGTGAGTGTTTAATGTTCTAAATGGCTTTCCTAGCCATTTAATTTTATTTTGCCAGGTGGGTAGGTGAGTGGAAATATGTGAATAGGGCTTCTTAGCCTGTTCACAAGGGGGTTGGCTAGTCTTACCATTAAGTGGAGCAGATCCAACAGTAGAAGGAGGAACCTTATCACCAGGAAGGAGCAAGTAGAAGAAGGCAACTTGTCCTTCAGGACCAGGGACTCACGCCAGCCAGACTAGGGTATGCAGACTAGCAGCCACAGCAGAAGACCAGAGACCTGACATGAGATGTAGAGGACCTTGGGACTGCTCTGCCACAGAACTGGAGCCAAGAGCTATTATTGGCAGGACTGAGAAATTTGTAACACTGGCCAAAAGCAACAAGGCTCAAGACTGAGACACCTGCGAGTGCATTTCGGAAGCTGCCCTGACTATTCTACTGCTAACCTGGATTGTTGTTGTTTGTTGTTATGTGCCGTCGAGTCGCCTGCGACTCATAGCGACCCTATGTACAACAGCCCTAAACTCCGCTCCGTTTAACTTCCCCAGTATGGTTCTGTGTTGTCTGTGAGCTATTACATCAAATTTTGGACTCTATAAAGCAGTAAGACTGGTGTTCAGATGAGTAGAAAGAGGTATGGGAGCATGGGGGACATGGCTGACCTCAATGGGAATTATATTTGTGGTGTTGGTGCTATTGATGGTGACAGTTCCCTTTTGTGAAGTTGGTGAAGGTCAGATATGGCTGTTCCTACGCACTCCTTGCTCTTTTTACCATGCTCATTAGACACAAGCATGGTAAAACGTTGTCTTGCATAGTTTGAGCGTATTGTTGGGAGAGGTCAGTGCAAAAGAGACCCTCAAGATAAATTGACCAGTATCTTAACAGTGGGCTCAAGTATATCAGAGATGGTGATGATGGTGCAGGATTGGGTTTGATTCTGGCCATAAGATCACTGAGTCATAGTTGAATAGATGGCACCTAACAACAACATGTATTATTCTCTAGCTTTTCTTATTTTCAATTAATACTCCTTCCATGGTACTGTTTATATACCTACATGAACCAGTATTTCTCCAGGATAAACTAGAAGTGGAATTCTTGGATTGAAGAATATTCAAGTGCATATGCCTGTTTAAAATTTTGTTAATGCCAGTTTACCTTAAAAAAAGGCTGTACAGAGTTAAACTCCCCTAAGTACTGATTTCTCCATATCTTTGCCAGTAAATATTATCAGTCTTTTTAAATAGAAATAAAACAAGTTTTGTGCTTTGAGTTTATAAAATTCTCCTATTGTTGCTTTTGTTATTTTTAGTAAAATTAACTGACTCATCACAACCTTATGAACCTGGTTTATTTGCCTAAGAGAAGTACTAAATATGTTTTCTAAAAATTCAGAGTAAGATTTCTTACCATAAATTCATGTTTAACATTCCTAAAAGTAAAAGGTTTTTAGACTGGAGCAAGGAGAAATGTTTAACTCTTTACGATGTAGTTAAGATTCATTTATTTCAAATAGCGCTTAGAAGCTTGAGTTGGCATATTGAAAATTATATTAAACAAGTAGTTCCTTTCAAATCTCATTTGGAGTATGGATGATGAGTAAGGAAAATTAAAGAGGAAATGATGCCTTTGAATTATGGTGTAGGTGGAAAGTATATATCTGAAGAACAAATGGATCTGAGAAGTGTAGCTGGGGTATTCCTTAAAGGTGAGGATGCTGAAACTTTGTCTCATATACTTGGGCATGTTATCAGAAGGGGCTAGTCCTTGGGAAAAGACATCATCATGCTTGGAAAGGTAAAGGGTTAGTGAAAGAGAAGAAGACCTGCAGTGAGGTTGACTACAACACTGGGCTTAAGCACAGTGGAGACTGCGAGGGTGGTAAAGGTTTTGTTCTGTTGTGGATATTGTCCTTTTAAGTCGGAGGTGACTTTTCCAGCACCTAGCAGCAACTTTGGAGATGGGTCGTTAGGGAGGCCTAGTGATACGGTGCTGGGTTCCACCAGCTGCTGCAGGGTAGAAAGATGGGCATTCTCCTCCCTTAAAGATCTATAGCCTTGGAAAGCCCAGGGAGGTATGCTGTGCATCAGACCCAACCTGGTGGCAATGGGTTTAGTTTGCTTTGGTTTTTTAGTATGGAAGTCATTAAAAACTCAAAAGTACAAAATTATTTTCTTTTATCCCTGTTCTTTCTCCAATCGTATTTATAGTTTCAAAATAAACAGGTTTGGGGGTTTGGTTTGGTATTCAGGTAACTTGGGATTTTTCCAGTGCCATAAGTTAGAGCTTCTACTTTGATTCGTATTATTCAAATAATGGTATTTCAGTGAAAATCGTAAATGGAAACTGCTTTTAAATGTGTAGGGCATTAAAATGTGTATTCATACAGAACATGTTGAGGATGTTCTAGTCCCAACCATCTTCCATGACTTTTCCTCATTTTCCAATTTTTTGTCTTTTGTTGTTTGTTACATTCGTTGCAGTCAAGTTATATCTGAATGACACCATACCAGCAGAACAAAATCATGTCAAGTCCTTTCTGCCACGTCATCAGGATCATTGTTATGCCCAAGCCCTTTGTTGGGGCCACAAGTATTTTGAATGCCTTCCAACCTAGGGTGTTCGTCTTTCAGGAGTTTACGGAATAGTATTCAGTTGTTCACAGAAGGGGTCGTGGTAATAGGGATATTGTAGCTGATGTTAGATGAATCTTAGCTGAAAGCAGAGAATACCAGAAGAATGTATATCTGTGTTTCATTGATTATGCAAAGGTGTTTGACTGTGTGGATCATAACAAACTGCGTGGCTGACTCTGAGAAGAATGGGAATCCCAGAACATTTAATCATGCTACTGCGAAACCTGTACTTGGACAAAGAGGCAGTCATCAGAACAGAGCAGGGTAACACTACATGGTTCAAAATTGGGAAGGGTGTATGCCAGGGATGTGTCCTATCTCCATACCTTTTCAAC